>NW_022639507.1:846520-857615 GCF_010583005.1 Odontomachus brunneus | reverse complement strand
AAGGGAAGAATTTAATCAACAACAAACAAGTTCGGGCGAATTAGAAGTAATAATACAAACTTTGAAACAATTACAATCTGATATAATGCCTCTCAAAAACTTGCCAGAGAAATTCGAAAATTTAGAACAACGCGTAAACGAGCCTCCTCTGTCACCATCACTCTTCCTTGACGCGACTCACACACCGGCGACTGCACCGCAAACAAATTTAAAAATCAAAGACGTGTTACCGAATATACCGAATTATGACGGATATAAAATATCAGTGTTTCAATTCGCGCAAGCATGTGAACGAGCACGGGATTTGCTACCTTCTTCACAAGAACCCCAGTTAGTACAACTTATAATTAATAAATTAGAAGGCGACGCATATCGAATCGTAGAAGGAAATTATTATGATACTGTAACTGGCCTTCTAGACAAATTGAAAACAATCTTAGCCCCTGATAAAACAGCCTCTCAGTATTGAGGAGAATTAGCAAATATATACAAGTCTCCGAATGAAACTGTTTTAAAATATGCTGGACGAATTAAAGATTTAAAAGCCGCAATATTAGATCGTTACCGAAGGGAAAGAGGTGGCGTAGATAAAGCTTTTATAGATGAAATTGACAGAGAAGTGCTAGAAGCATTTGTAAATGGATTACCATCTGATCTAATAACGCGAATAGAGCATCGCCCTATTAACAATATTGATCAAGCTATTGAGTGGGCTGTAAAATTATCTCATACCCTAGAAGTCGAAAAAGCCCGCGAAAAAAGGCACATTCCTCGTGATCCGGTAGAACGCAGACCACTGCGAGCTGATTTTTACAACTCTCAATCCGGCCCTGGAAGAATAAATCACCCGACACAAATACCGACTAGATCTTTTGACGCTCCTCGTCCTTTTATCAGACCGCTTATCCCAGGAATGCATGGACCTAATTCACCAAGTATATGTCGATATTGTAAATTTCCGGGTCATGATATATCGGCATGCAAAAAATTAGCTTACAAAAATGCGCAACAAAACTCGGGAAACGACCCGGGCAACCCGGCCACCCAGGGCGCGAGCCAGGGTACCGCCCAGAATATTACGCGCCCCGCACTAATATCCTCCCAACTAGAGTCGTCACGCGAGAAGAAAATAACAATACAGGAATAAATTCGGAAGCTCGAACCGTTACAATTATGAATATTGAATCTTTTGCCACATTACCGAGTGTAATTTTGAGTGCAGAACAATTAACAAAAAATTGTAACTTTATGATCGACACGGGTTCCTCAGTGAATATCGTAAAATTAAGTGCATTGAAAGATCCCGATATAAATAACCAAGATACCCTGACACTACGTGGAATATCTCAAATACCTATCGAAACAAAGGGGTCTACTGAACTAAAAATTTTAAATCGAACAGCAAAATTCCAGGTAGTCAGTGACGAAATAACTTTTCCGCAAGACGCAATTCTTGGATCCGAATTTCTGAAAAAATATAACGCCATAATAGATTACGAAGCTGAAGTTTTGAAAATAGAAAACCTAAGTATCCCATTTTTCAAGAACGAAGCTGTGACTATCCCAGCACGAAGTGTTCAGGCAATTGCTTTTATTATTACTAATCCTGAAGTGCAAGAAGGATACGTACCATTGTTAGACTCTGTTAAGGGCACATATGCTGGAGAAACATTAGTTACTAATTTCAAGGGCAAGGGACATTTACTATTTTATAATACTACGTCGAATGAAGTCTCATTTACTATTCCTCCCATGCCTCTTGTTCCCTTTTTTTCTCTGAATCAGGGAAAAGATACCATGATTAATCATGATAAATATAAATATATCGAAACTTTTTATACGGAGCCTGTTAATGAGGACGAACGTATCCGCTGTATCAAAGAAATGGTAAATACAGATAGTTTGAATCAAGAAGAGGAAGAGCATGTTAACGCTATATTAAAGGAAAACTCTGATCGATTCTATATACCGGGTGACCTTTTAGGACATACTAATGCTACAACTCATACTATTCCGACAACTGACGAATTACCAGTACACGTTAAACAATACCGATATCCTCCTGTACACAAACAAGAGATAGATAGGCAGATCGAAAACTTGTTAACACAAGATATTATCCAGAATTCTACATCTCCTTATAACTCTCCCCTTTGGATCGTCCCAAAAAAATCAGATTCTCAGGGACAAAAACGTTGGAGGATGGTAATTGATTACAGAGCGTTAAACGAAAAAACCATAGGTGACGCGTATCCGTTACCGAATATAGAAGAAATTTTAGATCAACTTGGTAGTGCAAAATACTTTTCCGTGTTTGATTTAGCCCAAGGTTTTCATCAAATTCAAATGGCTACTGCAGACGCACATAAAACAGCATTTTCTACACCTTATGGGCACTATGAATATAAAAGAATGCCCTTTGGGTTGAAAAACGCGCCTGCTACATTTCAGCGTCTGATGAATAATGTTTTAACGGGCTTGCAAGGGAATGAATTATTTGTGTACTTAGATGATATCGTGATTTACGCCGAATCTCTTGAAGAACATAAAATAAAAATCAATCGACTAATGAAGAGACTCCGCGACGCGAATTTACAGCTGCAACCTGACAAATGTCAATTCCTGAGACATGAAGTTCGGTATCTTGGGCATGTAATTAGTAAAGACGGAGTACAACCTGATCCAGACAAAATAAAATCAATAGAGACCTTCCCAATACCGCGTAACCAGAAAAACGTCAAGCAATTTCTTGGTCTAGCTGGTTACTACAGGAGGTTCATACCAAACTTTTCTAAAATAGCTAAGCCACTCTCGGACTTGCTGAAGAAGAATAAGGAATTTTTATGGAAAGAAGTCCAAAATCAATCATTTACTACCTTGTGCAATGCCCTCTGTAATAAACCTATTTTACAATATCCTAATTTCAAAAAACCATTTATCTTAACTACAGATGCGTCCGGATACGCAATCGGTGGTGTTTTAAGTCAGGGAGCTCTCGGAAAAGATTTACCTATTGCTTACGCTTCAAGGACATTGACTGACGCAGAAAAGAAATATTCAACTATAGAGAAAGAGTGTCTTTCCATAGTATATTGTATCTCCCATTTTAGGCAATACCTTTACGGAAGGAAATTTACCATTGTAACTGACCATCAGCCCCTAGTGTGGTTGCATTCTATCAAGGATCCCAGTTCACGGCTTTGGAAATGGCGTCTCAAACTTTCCGAGTATGATTATAACATAACTTACAAACCTGGCAAAATTAACAATAACGCCGACGCCTTATCCAGAAACCCGCCTGATGTACCTACTTTCCCTTTAATTCCCGAAGCCGATAAATTCTTTTCCGCACATAAAACAACAACTCGACAAGCAGGAAATAATCCACAATCTCAATCATCCTTACCTACATCTTTAATGGACATTGATACTGCAAACGCCTTACCAAATCCACTTATAGAACAATGTGAAAAAATTACCGATATTTCTTCCGATGAAGAAGATTGCGACGAAGAAGAAATATTTCAGACAGACCCAGTCCCGTATAATTTCCCATCACAGGGAATTCTTTTAAAAACAGTGATTTCTAGAGATACGTTACTAGCGTGCAAAAATAATCATGTTATTTTTATTAAAATGGATGGATCAGCATACGATAAAGGAGCTCTTACTTATAGAAATAACGGCGAATTACCCGAATATAACAACTTGACACATGAACGAGCATGCGTTACTCAAAAAGGCACAAGGGTATTAATTGCCTTACCACTTAAATATAACGATAGAGAAAACGTGACGATTGATAACATAAAAAATTGTATCAGATCTCTTAGAGACGTTATACAGGAATTAGATTTGAAATCCATAAGTATAGCACATACCGATTTATTTGATGAAATCCCCTGGACATATGTTATTAACAAACTAGAAGCTAATCTGCAAGATATCGATATGACTCTTACTGTCTGCAAATCTCTTGTTCGCAATCCCCTAGAACACGAAAGGGAACAATTAATATATGAAAGGCATGCGACTAAAATAGGAGGGCACAAAGGCGTTACTAAAACATATAACCGATTAAGACAAAATTTCTATTGGCCCACGATGAAAAGCGATATTCAAAAATATATTCAAAATTGTAAAGAATGCCAGTTAAAGAAATTAACACGGGTCAAAACTAAACAACCGATGACAATTACTGACACCCCGGGCGCTGCGTTTGATAAAGTATCAATGGACATTATGGGTCCCCTTCCTGTTACTCCACTTGGAAATAGATATATACTAACAATTCAAGACCTATTAACTAAGTATGGCATAGCTATACCACTTAAACAAACTGATTCGCAAACAATAGCCGACAATTTTCTGAAACACTTCATTTGCATATACGGTGCTCCTAAAGCCTTACTGACTGATCAAGCTCCAAACTTCTTTACGTCTATAATGAAAAATCTAGCCAAATCACTAAAAATTCAACAGTATAGAACTACCGCTTATAGACCACAATCAAACGGATCAATAGAGAGGTCCCATCACGTTTTAACTGAATACTTAAAAATGTATACTAATATTAACAACAGTTGGGATGAACATCTGTTTACTGCCATGTTCTGCTACAATACTTCTGTCCATGAAGGAACTAATTATACCCCTTTCTCCCTTGTGTTTGGTAGAACTCCTCGGCTCCCTTCATCAATCCCAATCCTGGAAGAAGACACAGAAATAACATATCAGCGTTACCTCACTAATCTTTATAATACACTCAGAACATCGCAGATGAACGCAAAAGAAACTTTGATTCAAGCCAAACAAAAGAGTAAAAAGTATTATGATCAACGTATCAATGAACAAAATTTTAATGTTGGAGATTTCGTATACTTATTAAAAGAACCTATCAAAGGCAAATTTGCTGATCAATATACGGGACCGCACGAGGTTTTGGAAATACTTCCACCACGGAATGTCAAATTAAAGTATAAAGGTCAACCTCGTATTGTTCATACGGATAAATTAAAGCTATTACGCTTTAATCGGAACCAGGACCCAGGATGAAGGAAAGCATAAATAAAAAAGGAGAAAGCACACAAAATTGTATTAGAATATGCGAACCAGAATCCTGGATTCTTATTAACTATATCATTATACTTATTCATTATACTTATTCATTATATCATTATTCTTATTAACTATATCATTATACTTTAAGCAACAACATTAATTATTAACCACCACATACATTACACATACATACATATATGTATATGTATATCAAGCAACATCATCATAGGAATTTATTATTTTGTTATAGGCATCAGTTTTCGTCATCATCATTTCAGGTTTAAGTACAGTACTTGCGTTATTAGCATATGATTGCGGAGGAACACATCTAAATACTACTACCATATCACTTATGCATACTGGAGGATGCGACTTCCAACAAGATACACCAAAGACTACACAAACATATATACAGCTATTACAACTCTCTAATTATAATTACGTCGAAGTTATACAATGTAAAATAGAAATATCCAGAACTGTTTATCACTGTGGGATGCACTCTCACGTCTCTATTGTGCACAATGGTCAAGCTAGCTATTTGCAAGGAACATCGCACGAACAATGTCTACGCATGCATCGTGAAGGAATGTTGCGATTAGGAGCAGACGAAATTATTGATCAATTAAAACCAAACAGTACAATTTATAGAAGCGTAACACTGGCAGGAAAAGCAGGAGTAGACGGTACCTGCAAAGGCGCTATGTACTCTGATTATTATGGCACTTGGGAAGATGTAGTAGTCCAGGCACAAGTGACAATATCATTGCGAACGGCCTATGTACCGGTACATCTAGAATTAGGAAAGGTTATATTAAAATCAGGAACTACGTGTCCTCTCTCAGAAGGAACTTGTTTAGACTCGGACGATGGATATACTTTTTGGCAACCTCTTCCAAATTCAGCATGCAAATTTAACCATTATGATGTTTTATATGAAGGAAATGCCATGAAAATGCAAGGCAACATAGAGTCACAAGACACTACAATTTACACATTGACAACACAAGACATTACATTTGCTCTAACTTTAACAAGACCACATATTATTTGTGGATATACTCTAATGGGAACTGAGCATCCAAAATTGTTTATTTTTGAAACAAAGCAAGGAAATACATTCAAAACAAAAACAGAAACTCCTATTGATAATTTAGATATTTTTACATATATAAACTCCAAATTTGTATATGTCGAAAGACATATTAGGACCCAGATGAAGGCACTGTATTATGATATAATACAACAAAAATGCGAGTTAGAAAAACAAGTGTTACAAAATACCTTGTCTCTCGCTACATTATTACCAGACGAATTTGCTTTCCGTCTGATGAAGGCACCTGGGTATATGGCTGTTGCTGCTGGCGAGGTTATACATGTTGTAAAGTGTATACCGCTCGAAGTCGTACTACGACGAACAAACTCATGCTTCACCGATTTACCAGTAATGCTCAGTAATACATCTTACTTCATAACGCCTAAATCACGAATTCTTACACGATACAGCACTGAAAGAAACTGTAATCCTCTTTTACCTATACAATTTCATATCGAGGATACGTGGATACAATTCAATCCAACACCAAACATGGTATTACCACCCCAGATACTGAAACCTTTAACAAAGCTCACATGGACATACTTAACCCCAGCCGCACTCGCAACTAGTGGCATTTATTCCGAGAAAGACTTAGAAAATTTACGTGATCATATCATGTTTCCTGCGGAAAAAGGAGCAGTACTACATACCATCGCCCGAGGATTTGCAGGACAATCAATTAACGACGGCAGTATTTCAATTCAGCATTTACTAGACGAAGATACATTAAACAAAATATACAATAACACCGCTTCTAGAATATGGAATGGCTTTGTAACTTTCGGATCTGCCACCGCAGGAGTATTCGGAATCTTTGTACTCATACGAGTTATAAAAATCGTATTCGACACTCTAATACACGGTTATGCGTTACATTCTGCATACGGCTGCAGTCTACACATGTTTGGCGCGTTATGGAGCTCCGTTACACACTTACTATTACATTTAGCAACCGATCCTAAAAAGAAACAAAAAAACGAAACGCCGAATCAACAAACTGTACATACAGCAACCAACGTAGAATTATCAAACGAAACGCCGAATCAACAAACTGCACATACAGCAACCACTATTCCATCTGTATATTCTTATCGCGAATTACAAGCACAAATGAATGAAATCAGACAAATCCCTCAAAGCTAAAGTATTTCGGGATTTTTCTTTATAAGAAGGGGGGTGTAACGTCCGGATCTATTTTAGAACATTAACAATATATTATTATAGACCGGGAGGCCGACTTGTCTGATTTCAGACATCACTAGATATTATATCCCTATGTTACTAGATGTAAGTACGTGCGCATATGCATATTCGCGAGCGTTAAAACATTATAATTAAAATGCCGAATGCTGCGTGCTGCTGGAGAGTCTCGAAATCGACGGATCTCGGATCGACCCAAAGAAACCGCTATCGCTCAGTGCGATAAGCCAACATAAACAGGAGCATGAAAGCTGAATCCTAAACACCACTCAGGACACCGACGCGGTGACATCATGCAAAGGAATGAATCTCTTCCCTCGCCATAACTCCATGGACCAATCGGAGAACGACTCTCAGCGACAAAGCGACGTATAAAAGCGCGCGCATTTGTAGAGAAGGCAATATATATAATTATTTTCTTCTCATAGTTAGTCTCTGGTAGCTTCATGTACTTATTCAGTATATTATACTTAGTCGTAAAATCCGACTGTGTTGCAATTACTTTTGCCTACCCTTCATATTTCAAACGTTGCGAAATCAAATTCTGAATCGCGGGCCGCATCAACCCGCGTGGTATCGGAACATCCGAGGCCGAGCCAGGAGAACAAGCACCGCTGACTTTTCGCCAGATTCATCAATCGTTTCGCCAGGCTCCCGAGACCCAGGGTAAACTCGGTGAAAAGCAGAGTGACCCAAAAGCGGAGCCATCACTCTGTTGACCGTCCACGTAAGTCACTGATTTCACTACTTTCAAATTTCCCTATATAGTTATCTATCGTGGACGTAACATTATATTTCCTGTGGCGCCATCTCTTCCGGTATCCACAACCAATATTGAAAATCTATAGTTTATGGCCGGTATTCATAGTGGAATCTTATTTCAAGACCGTCTTAAGTAATGTCTTAAGATGCAAATACTCTGTGATTGGTTCATAACATCTTGAGACAGTACTTAAGATGATCTTAAATATAAGATCGGACTATGAATATTGGCCTATGTCACGTATACAATAGATTTTCGGTATTTGCAGTAAATATCAGAATACAGACTTTATAGAGAATTTGCTAGCGTCATAACTATGGGTGCTTTCCAGTTGCGTACATTGTGTTACATAAAACCAATTTATTGGTTGCATATTATCTTACAAGATATTTTAGATAATATGTGACCAATAAGCTGGTTTTATGTACTTATATGTCAAGATATGTTAAGCAATTGAAAAGCACCCTATTATTCTAAGTTCTATATTTTGAACTCTCTTTTATCACTAAAAGCGTTTCTAAAAGCAGCTGATAGCCAATCACAAAGTTCATAAAGCATTTTTAGAAGGGCTTTTATCAGTCTGTTCTTTTTCGTTGCACTGGTGCAATAAGCGTGAGACAAACATATATTTGTCTCACTCCAACTTATTTCAGCAGCAGGGTTGCATTCAGAAATACTACTCGATTAGTAGAGTAACATTTAATTGGCCAATCAAAGCAAAAAGAACTAAAATTTATTTATTATGATTGGTTTATTTAAGTAAAGTCAACGGCACACGACGCTTGTTTTCATGCTGGATTGCTTGCTGGATGGAAATACTCTGTTCTGATTGGTGCATTTCTAAAGACGGACCAATCAGAATAGAGTATTTTCATCCAGGAGCAATCCTAGGTATTACATATTTTATGCATTTTTATACATATTATACATTATACGTATTTTACCGTATAATGTAAAAAACCCAACCCTGCGCGAGAGTATTACTTCACTCTACAACTCTATTACGTATTACGTTGCTCGAAAATATCACGTAATACAAAAGTTAAGATAGTACATTTTTGTCAGTTAATTAATTAATAAATACTACTGCACATATAATATCGAGTTGTATTTCTTTTCCTACCTATCTATTTACATATATATTCATACTTATTCTTATTTCAATACTAATGAAATGTTATTATGTATAAAACAATAATATTTTTTAAATATTAAAAATGTTACACTAGACTAAAATCACAAGTAACTATTTGAAACATTTATTATAAATTATCAGTATGATTAAGGTTCTATTACGATGCGCTACGCTCCTACTTGGAAAAGAGACGGAACTGTCCTACTATTAGGGATAGGCAATTACCGATCTATGATTTGAGAATCGATACTTTTTGTACAAATAATCGATTATTTTCCCGATGTTTTTGGAAATCGATTAATCCCTATATCGATATGGTTATTGCACACATGGCTCCTGCACATAGGACGCAGTGCTTGCCGCGCGGCGGAAGTTCACGCGACAGCCAATCAATGGGTGCTTTCCAATTGCTTAACACATCTTGATACAAAACCAGTTTATTGGTCACATATTATCTAAAATATCTTGTAAGATATCTTGTAAATATCTTGTAAGATACAACCAATAAGCTGGTTTTATGTAACAATGTATGCAACTGGAAAGCACCCAATATGCTGCTTTCTGTAATAACTTTCTAGCTCTTACAGAAAAACAACATATTGTCTCGCGGAGACAATCAATATGGCTCCGCCGCGCGGCAAGCATTACCGTGTGCTGTGTGCAAGAGCCATAAGTCAATGGTTTGTTTTACATCGTGCACTTGATACGCATATTAAATAGTAACTTTCTATTAGATAATCTTAATATCGACAATGTATATAAATAACGGTATATTAAGCTGGTATAATACTGATCAAGAAGACTTATTTTATCGATTGAATGCGTCATCGTTGATATGCATTGTCAATATTAAGATCATTTAATAGAAAGTTTCTATACAGTACGCCTATCAAGTGCACGATGTAAACCAAGCCAATGAGTGTTTCCGATTAGAGATGCTCGATTCTTTCCCTAACAAATTTAGGGAAAAAAGGTTGTTCGTGCTGCTTGCATGTTTTACACTTTTCGCTTTTAAAAAGAGATGGACGTCTAATCAGACGCTTGGAAGAAACAATCGAGTTGGTTGTCTCGTTTTTGCTTCTTCTCCAATATACTTCTGTCTAATTTTAAATACGAAAAATGCGAAGAGTGCAAACAATACAAATAAGCCTATTTTTGGGGAAAGAATCAAATCGATTCAGGGACTCGATTCTCTAACTAGTTGCGTATACGTAAGTTTTACTGCGCAGCTATTTTATGGTATGATTAAACTTGCGCAGTAAAACTTACGTATACGCAACTAGTTAGAGAATCAAGCCCCAGAATCGGGCATCTCTATTTTCGATAATATTTCTCCGAGTTATTTCCCTAGAGCAGAAATAAGTTACAGACATCACTATCTACTACTATTATGTGATTTATGACAACCCAAAGTTATCTAACGCTATCTCACGACTGCAAGCAGGGGTGCGTTCGAAAACATCACCCGTGTGTATTTTGTCATACTCAGATCGTTCGAAAACCCCTAGTGGGCACACCATGCGACCATGGCCGTTCGAAAACCGTACTCCGTGGACCACTCGTGTGACTTTTTCTCCACTCTCTTTTGCGCGGTGTGAATCGGTGGAGATGGTGGAGAGTGCGCAAAGAGTGCAATACAGTATGAAATTACTAAATTATTTATGGTTTTTTGTTCTTCGAAACATTCGTACAACCATTAGCCATCACGGTAAGATAAAAAATTTAAATACAGCAGTGTAGGTTAGCCAGGTTTAGATTTATTTCTATAGTGATGTATATTGTCAGAATATTGTCTTTAAATATAAATAAAGCTTATTAAGCTTTTTGTATTTTATAA
>NW_022639507.1:842563-846510 GCF_010583005.1 Odontomachus brunneus | reverse complement strand
ACATATGTAGGCACAACACACATGTAGTATGTCACATTGAGCATTCTTCCATGGCTGTTCGAAAACTCCTCTCGATACCAACTCCACTAACCTCACCAAGCCCATCCACCACAGCCACTTTCCGTCGTGGACTTTCAGTGTTTTCGAACGCACCCCAGTGGGTTAGAACAATACCATGACAAATATACGAGATAATTTTGTAAAATTGTATTATTGATTATAAAATCATCTGGGTAGCGATCATAAACCTTTCACATGAACTTCATTTTTATTTTTCACTTTTCACTGTAAGTTATTTCACATGAAAAGTAAACAATGAAAATGTAGAAAGCAATATTTATGTAATATAGATTATTAAAATTAAAATATAATTACGGTATACACAATGTAATATATAACACATTAATAAGCATTATACAACTTAAATTTATAGTTATAATATAATAATACAATATGAGTAAATTTAATAAATGAGACGAACGTTAACCGTAAAGGGTGAATTCTTAAAACGTAAAATATCCTTACGGAAAAATATTAATGAAAAAACTATTGAGAACAGTATATGAAAACTGTTGAAATATTATTGAAAAACTATTGAAAAGTATTGAAAAACTATTGCGTAATTATTATAGCATTATTAAGAAACTTATTCACTAATTTTACAAACAGTTTTGATATAATTTTTTAATAGTTGAAACAGTAGTATTTTCATCAATCAGTAGTTTTCCAATAGTTTCCTTATAATAGTTTTTCGTAAGGGTATTTCACGTGAACTTTCAGTTTGCTCGTATATGTTTTTCTTTACATGTAAATTGTGTAAGTTTCCATGAAAATTTTTAAGCATCAAGCGATGTGGTTTAAATGTGAAAAATAATGTACTACTACACTCGCATATTATGTATGTACAAAGTGAGTAGAATTTCTTATAGTGATTTTAATTTTTATGATTATATAACAATTGGCATTTGACAAAAGAATCCTACATTCATTACAAATGAACAACGAAAGCCAATTAAAGTGTGATGACGTATAGGCAATGAAAGCATACCGACAAAGTTTACAAAGTTAAGATACGTATGCATCAGAAAGTTAAAATGTAATATATTATAAATTATATGCAGTAAATTGTATGCAGTAAGTAAAATGTAAATTTATTTTATGTATTTATTGCATGTATTTTATGTATTATTTTATATGAAATATATATTTTCTGCTGATTTATAATTTTAATATGAATAGAATATTTTATCTTTTAATAATTTATTCTAAAATAATCCCAAACAAGCAGATTTCCAAGGAACGTTCTAAAGATATCACTACGTCTTAAAAACATGCTGAAAAAATTCTAAAGATGTCTATTGCAAATTGGTGTTGTCTTGAGTATATTGTAATATTTGTTTTACTTACAAATTCACGTTAAATCTTTCATTTTTCACGAGTTTAGTGAAGATTTTCATCTTCCACGAGTTTATTACAAAATTTTCACTTTTCACGAGTTTACACTAGGGGAAAAGATTCATGACCGCTACCCTGGTGTTGTTTTCTAATAAAATTTTATTTCTTCTTAATTAAAATTATATAACTATTAAAATATATATTATATTTTTCAAATATTATCCTAAAGTAAAAAGTCACATTGTTTTAACCTATTTGCAAGTATTGTTTTTATATGACTCGTGCAGGTGCAAATCCACAATAAATTATACCATTAGGTGACAAAACAAGATAGAATATTTGATGACAAAAAAAGATAGAATTAAAATCTATTTTAATAATGTTAATATAGTTTATTGTAATCAAAATATATAATGCAAGAGCATTTATATAAACTCAAAACAATAAATTATTATAGAACAGCAAAATTTCAAATTCTTTTACCTGTTAATAAATATGCTACGACAATGTTTTCAAAAAAATGTGAGATCTTTATATGATGTTCCCGTGGAGGTTGGAAGTTATCCTCATCATCTTCATTAGATGGGTGATCAAAAAATATTTCCCACATTTCTAGTACATCCATTTTTTATCTAAAAATGTTTAGTTGTAATGAGTATTAAAGTATAAAAGAAATAACTCAAATAATGTTAAAAAATGATAACATTAAAAAACATTTGTAGAATTACATACAATTTAAAACAAACTGTGCATACAAATCTATCTTTTGTCATCAATATACCTTAATGGTATAATTTATTGTGGACTTGCACCTACACGAGTCATGTAAAAACAATATTTGCAAATAGGTTAAAACAGTGTGACTCTTTACTTTAGGATAATATTTGAAAAATATAATATATATTTTAATGGTTATATAACTTTAATTAAGCATAAATAAAATTTTATTAGAAAACAACATCAGATGATTTTATAATCAATAATACAATTTTATAAAATTATTATCTCGTGTATTTGTCACGTTATTGTTCTGCCTAAAGCCCGTATCAGACTACCGACACAGGCCGACCCGACTGCCGACTACGACTGCCGACTCTCAATGGACCAATCACAATGAGACACCAAGTCGGCGCCTTACTGTGATTGGTCCATTGAGAGTCGGCAGTCGTAGTCGGCAGTCGGCCTGTGCAGTCGGTAATCTGATACGGGCCACTGCTTGCAGTCGTCAGACAGTATTAGGGCCAGTGCATGAACATTGCCGTAGCTCTTTACGCCACCTTACGTGACAACCTTACGTTACGTGAGACGTAAGCTGAACGTACGGCAACGCACGAAAATTTTACGTTACGTTATGTTACGAAGGAACATAGAGGTTCTGTGACAAAGGTAATTAAACCAGATTATTGAACAATAAATAAAGAAACAATAATAATTTATCTTTACAGCCATAATTAGAAATGTCTATATTGAGCACATATTAATTTTATTAAACTGTTAAATGTATCTGTACAAAACTATAAACATTGCGCTATAACCTTTTCCCAACACTATGTATAGAATATGTTTGACATATACCAGGTGTACAAGTATGAAATGCGGATTTTTTTTTCCAAAAAAACACGTTAAATTCGGAAGAATGATAAAAAGAGATTTATTCAGACAAATATTCAGTGTATGTTTCGTTAGCTAAATTCTGTACCGGTGGGTCGCTAGACAGGGTTTTGGCGGTTTTTCCAAATACTAACTCGTAAAGTGTATATCGTGTACCTTTGTGTACGCTGGTCTTGTACGAGAACATTGTTGCGGGGATCCATTTGTCCCACTCGTGATTACGGTCTACATACCAGGTGTACAAGTATGAAATGCGGATTTTTTTTCCAAAAAAACACGTTAAATTCGAAAGAATGATAAAAAGAGGTTTATTCAAAGTATGCTCCATTGCTAGTTACACATTTTTTCCATCTTTCGAGCAACTTATGGATACCACGCCAGTAAAAATCTTCCCCTTTTGCCGCGAACCATTCATCGAGCCATTTTTTCACATTTTCGTACTAACCAAAGCGCTGCTCAGCAAGTGCGTGACCCATCGATGCAAACAAGTGGTAATCGGAAGGAGCCAAGTCTGGTGAGTAAGCCGCATGGGGTAGAACTTCCCAGCTGAGTGCTTCCAACGTGTCGCGAACCGGTTTTGCCGTATGTGATGGAGCATTGTCATGGAGAAAAATGATCTTGTGTTGCCTCTTTTGGTATTATGGTCGTTTTTCAAGCAGCGAACGGTTCAAATCGATCAATTGTTGTTGGTAGCGTTTGATATTAACCGTTTCATCAGGCTTTAGCAGTTCATAATAGGCCACACCCTTCTGGTCCTACCAAACACAGATCATCGTCTTCCTGCCAAAGCGATTCGGTCTTGCGGTCGATGTGGATGTTGCGCCTGGGTCTACCCATGATTTTTTGCGCTTGGGATTCTCAAAATAAATCCACTTTTCATCTCCAGTAACGATACGATGCAAAAACGACTTTCTTTTGTATCGTTCGAGCAAAATTTCACA
>NW_022639507.1:839843-840191 GCF_010583005.1 Odontomachus brunneus | reverse complement strand
GAGTTACTACAGGTGGTATATGTATATATATGTGTATTACGTGATTCGTGATGTATAATATGCTTACGAATATCCTAAGTATAATTAGAGTTACAAAATAGACAAAACAGCTAAAGTAATTGGTTAATAACTTAAGAATTTTACGTTAGAATAACGACTTGTAAATGTTTAGGAGTGTTAGAGATAACTTAGAATTAGTTACTTAATAATTAGAAAAACTAAGGGTTAGAATGGGGTTGGAGGTGAGGAGTACTTTTGGGCTCCCGATTTCGGCACTCGACTACGACCAACTGACTGCCCGCTGCTTTCCTTTTCTCAGCTCTTGTTATTCCGCCTTTAGGAGGGGGA
>NW_022639507.1:839424-839833 GCF_010583005.1 Odontomachus brunneus | reverse complement strand
GTAATGAGTATTAAAGTATAAAAGAAATAACTCAAATAATGTTAAAAAATGATAACATTAAAAAACATTTGTAGAATTACATACAATTTAAAACAAACTGTGCATACAAATCTATCTTTTGTCATCAATATACCTTAATGGTATAATTTATTGTGGACTTGCACCTACACGAGTCATGTAAAAACAATATTTGCAAATAGGTTAAAACAGTGTGACTCTTTACTTTAGGATAATATTTGAAAAATATAATATATATTTTAATGGTTATATAACTTTAATTAAGCATAAATAAAATTTTATTAGAAAACAACATCAGATGATTTTATAATCAATAATACAATTTTATAAAATTATTATCTCGTGTATTTGTCACGTTATTGTTCTGCCTAAAGCCCGTATCAGACTACCG
>NW_022639507.1:839256-839414 GCF_010583005.1 Odontomachus brunneus | reverse complement strand
GGTCCGAATGGTAGTGACGCTATCTGGGATGCCTTCCTTCTGGGAAGGAAGGTTTCGTACCTGACGTGTCTCAGGCAAAGGGTTGTTTGGACAAAGAAAAATATTACTGGCCGTCAGCCTGGTCGGTAGGACGTGACAATATATACCCTGATAGCAAC
>NW_022639507.1:837727-839246 GCF_010583005.1 Odontomachus brunneus | reverse complement strand
CCTAAAGCCCGTATCAGACTACCGACACAGGCCGACCCGACTGCCGACTACGACTGCCGACTCTCAATGGACCAATCACAATGAGACACCAAGTCGGCGCCTTACTGTGATTGGTCCATTGAGAGTCGGCAGTCGTAGTCGGCAGTCGGCCTGTGCAGTCGGTAATCTGATACGGGCCACTGCTTGCAGTCGTCAGACAGTATTAGGGCCAGTGCATGAACATTGCCGTAGCTCTTTACGCCACCTTACGTGACAACCTTACGTTACGTGAGACGTAAGCTGAACGTACGGCAACGCACGAAAATTTTACGTTACGTTATGTTACGAAGGAACATAGAGGTTCTGTGACAAAGGTAATTAAACCAGATTATTGAACAATAAATAAAGAAACAATAATAATTTATCTTTACAGCCATAATTAGAAATGTCTATATTGAGCACATATTAATTTTATTAAACTGTTAAATGTATCTGTACAAAACTATAAACATTGCGCTATAACCTTTTCCCAACACTATGTATAGAATATGTTTGACATATACCAGGTGTACAAGTATGAAATGCGGATTTTTTTTTCCAAAAAAACACGTTAAATTCGGAAGAATGATAAAAAGAGATTTATTCAGACAAATATTCAGTGTATGTTTCGTTAGCTAAATTCTGTACCGGTGGGTCGCTAGACAGGGTTTTGGCGGTTTTTCCAAATACTAACTCGTAAAGTGTATATCGTGTACCTTTGTGTACGCTGGTCTTGTACGAGAACATTGTTGCGGGGATCCATTTGTCCCACTCGTGATTACGGTCTACATACCAGGTGTACAAGTATGAAATGCGGATTTTTTTTCCAAAAAAACACGTTAAATTCGAAAGAATGATAAAAAGAGGTTTATTCAAAGTATGCTCCATTGCTAGTTACACATTTTTTCCATCTTTCGAGCAACTTATGGATACCACGCCAGTAAAAATCTTCCCCTTTTGCCGCGAACCATTCATCGAGCCATTTTTTCACATTTTCGTACTAACCAAAGCGCTGCTCAGCAAGTGCGTGACCCATCGATGCAAACAAGTGGTAATCGGAAGGAGCCAAGTCTGGTGAGTAAGCCGCATGGGGTAGAACTTCCCAGCTGAGTGCTTCCAACGTGTCGCGAACCGGTTTTGCCGTATGTGATGGAGCATTGTCATGGAGAAAAATGATCTTGTGTTGCCTCTTTTGGTATTATGGTCGTTTTTCAAGCAGCGAACGGTTCAAATCGATCAATTGTTGTTGGTAGCGTTTGATATTAACCGTTTCATCAGGCTTTAGCAGTTCATAATAGGCCACACCCTTCTGGTCCTACCAAACACAGATCATCGTCTTCCTGCCAAAGCGATTCGGTCTTGCGGTCGATGTGGATGTTGCGCCTGGGTCTACCCATGATTTTTTGCGCTTGGGATTCTCAAAATAAATCCACTTTTCATCTCCAGTAACGATACGATGCAAAAACGACTTTCTTTTGTATCGTTCGAGCAAAATTTCACA
>NW_022639507.1:834042-834490 GCF_010583005.1 Odontomachus brunneus | reverse complement strand
AAATTGCTGGCAAAATCAATCATAGGATTGCAGCAAATTTGCAGCATGTATACTACCATTATGCTGGCATTATGTCGGCAAAGCATGCCAAAATTACTTGAGGGCAGAGTGCTGCAAAAACCAAACAAGACGTGTCGAGCAACGTGTGACGACAAATTTGCAGCAAACAGCGAGCAAGACGTGCCGAGCAAGGCGTGATGGCAAATTTACGGCAAAAATCGAGCAAAATGTGCCGGCTATGAACAGGCCAAAACTACCCGAGTAGAATTTGCACCTTATGAAAATCTAGTCATTATATAATAAAGTTGTATCCAATAAACACATACACATAGTTATTAGTTAGTGTAACTAGACAATGATGAACTAATAATGTAACGTTTTTGCGAATAAATATACAATATATTAACTAATAATAAGATAAAAGAAACAACATAATTATGGTAAAAAA
>NW_022639507.1:833823-834032 GCF_010583005.1 Odontomachus brunneus | reverse complement strand
TGAGACGTAAGCTGAACGTACGGCAACGCACGAAAATTTTACGTTACGTTATGTTACGAAGGAACATAGAGGTTCTGTGACAAAGGTAATTAAACCAGATTATTGAACAATAAATAAAGAAACAATAATAATTTATCTTTACAGCCATAATTAGAAATGTCTATATTGAGCACATATTAATTTTATTAAACTGTTAAATGTATCTGTAC
>NW_022639507.1:828861-830227 GCF_010583005.1 Odontomachus brunneus | reverse complement strand
CCTCGTCCTGGATCGTGCGGCGGCAAATTCGGATATTCGAGTCACTTGTAAATAACCGATGGGCACTAGGGAGGAGTACGGTATGTCGCGATTCCGTTTGGACATAGGGGAAAATGTGCCGTGTAAGGATGTTCGAATGAGGGAGAGTAAAAATAGAGTTACTACAGGTGGTATATGTATATATATGTGTATTACGTGATTCGTGATGTATAATATGCTTACGAATATCCTAAGTATAATTAGAGTTACAAAATAGACAAAACAGCTAAAGTAATTGGTTAATAACTTAAGAATTTTACGTTAGAATAACGACTTGTAAATGTTTAGGAGTGTTAGAGATAACTTAGAATTAGTTACTTAATAATTAGAAAAACTAAGGGTTAGAATGGGGTTGGAGGTGAGGAGTACTTTTGGGCTCCCGATTTCGGCACTCGACTACGACCAACTGACTGCCCGCTGCTTTCCTTTTCTCAGCTCTTGTTATTCCGCCTTTAGGAGGGGGGGGGGGGTCCGAATGGTAGTGACGCTATCTGGGATGCCTTCCTTCTGGGAAGGAAGGTTTCGTACCTGACGTGTCTCAGGCAAAGGGTTGTTTGGACAAAGAAAAATATTACTGGCCGTCAGCCTGGTCGGTAGGACGTGACAATATATACCCTGATAGCAACATGTCAGCAATATGCCGACAAATTGCTGGCAAAATCAATCATAGGATTGCAGCAAATTTGCAGCATGTATACTACCATTATGCTGGCATTATGTCGGCAAAGCATGCCAAAATTACTTGAGGGCAGAGTGCTGCAAAAACCAAACAAGACGTGTCGAGCAACGTGTGACGACAAATTTGCAGCAAACAGCGAGCAAGACGTGCCGAGCAAGGCGTGATGGCAAATTTACGGCAAAAATCGAGCAAAATGTGCCGGCTATGAACAGGCCAAAACTACCCGAGTAGAATTTGCACCTTATGAAAATCTAGTCATTATATAATAAAGTTGTATCCAATAAACACATACACATAGTTATTAGTTAGTGTAACTAGACAATGATGAACTAATAATGTAACGTTTTTGCGAATAAATATACAATATATTAACTAATAATAAGATAAAAGAAACAACATAATTATGGTAAAAAACCAAACTAGTTGCTAGGCAATATCACTTTTCCTAATGAGGATATAACATAAGTTACCTAATAGTTAGACAAAAAAAATATAACTAGTGATGTAGTTCATTTTCTGCATTAGGCATATATCATCAGTAGATAGACTATCCCAGTTAAAATTTTTAGTTCTATGAAATGCTATTTGTGTCTTTTAGAGATAACACCAGTGGCTTTTATTATTGAACACTTCCTAATCATGTAGAAA
>NW_022639507.1:828671-828851 GCF_010583005.1 Odontomachus brunneus | reverse complement strand
ATTAAACCAGATTATTGAACAATAAATAAAGAAACAATAATAATTTATCTTTACAGCCATAATTAGAAATGTCTATATTGAGCACATATTAATTTTATTAAACTGTTAAATGTATCTGTACAAAACTATAAACATTGCGCTATAACCTTTTCCCAACACTATGTATAGAATATGTTTGAC
>NW_022639507.1:828504-828661 GCF_010583005.1 Odontomachus brunneus | reverse complement strand
CAAATCACAGCACCGTGTGATTAGAGACATTTGTAGAGTCCCTTGGAACAGCGACTTGTGATTGCACTGTGTCCAATTGCCCCGTGTCCAACTGATATACACCCGTATAACCTTATGGTGGGTCGAACAGTCGCAGGCTTTAATCGTAGTTTTGCGT
>NW_022639507.1:827541-828494 GCF_010583005.1 Odontomachus brunneus | reverse complement strand
ATTTTTTTTTCCAAAAAAACACGTTAAATTCGGAAGAATGATAAAAAGAGATTTATTCAGACAAATATTCAGTGTATGTTTCGTTAGCTAAATTCTGTACCGGTGGGTCGCTAGACAGGGTTTTGGCGGTTTTTCCAAATACTAACTCGTAAA
This sequence comes from Odontomachus brunneus, assembly GCF_010583005.1. NCBI lineage: Eukaryota > Metazoa > Arthropoda > Insecta > Hymenoptera > Formicidae > Odontomachus > Odontomachus brunneus. Next base: position 828,341 of record NW_022639507.1, on the reverse strand, counting down.
GTGTATATCGTGTACCTTTGTGTACGCTGGTCTTGTACGAGAACATTGTTGCGGGGATCCATTTGTCCCACTCGTGATTACGGTCTACATACCAGGTGTACAAGTATGAAATGCGGATTTTTTTTCCAAAAAAACACGTTAAATTCGAAAGAATGATAAAAAGAGGTTTATTCAAAGTATGCTCCATTGCTAGTTACACATTTTTTCCATCTTTCGAGCAACTTATGGATACCACGCCAGTAAAAATCTTCCCCTTTTGCCGCGAACCATTCATCGAGCCATTTTTTCACATTTTCGTACTAACCAAAGCGCTGCTCAGCAAGTGCGTGACCCATCGATGCAAACAAGTGGTAATCGGAAGGAGCCAAGTCTGGTGAGTAAGCCGCATGGGGTAGAACTTCCCAGCTGAGTGCTTCCAACGTGTCGCGAACCGGTTTTGCCGTATGTGATGGAGCATTGTCATGGAGAAAAATGATCTTGTGTTGCCTCTTTTGGTATTATGGTCGTTTTTCAAGCAGCGAACGGTTCAAATCGATCAATTGTTGTTGGTAGCGTTTGATATTAACCGTTTCATCAGGCTTTAGCAGTTCATAATAGGCCACACCCTTCTGGTCCTACCAAACACAGATCATCGTCTTCCTGCCAAAGCGATTCGGTCTTGCGGTCGATGTGGATGTTGCGCCTGGGTCTACCCATGATTTTTTGCGCTTGGGATTCTCAAAATAAATCCACTTTTCATCTCCAGTAACGATACGATGCAAAAACGACTTTCTTTTGTATCGTTCGAGCAAAATTTCACA
>NW_022639507.1:823456-825303 GCF_010583005.1 Odontomachus brunneus | reverse complement strand
CCTCGTCCTGGATCGTGCGGCGGCAAATTCGGATATTCGAGTCACTTGTAAATAACCGATGGGCACTAGGGAGGAGTACGGTATGTCGCGATTCCGTTTGGACATAGGGGAAAATGTGCCGTGTAAGGATGTTCGAATGAGGGAGAGTAAAAATAGAGTTACTACAGGTGGTATATGTATATATATGTGTATTACGTGATTCGTGATGTATAATATGCTTACGAATATCCTAAGTATAATTAGAGTTACAAAATAGACAAAACAGCTAAAGTAATTGGTTAATAACTTAAGAATTTTACGTTAGAATAACGACTTGTAAATGTTTAGGAGTGTTAGAGATAACTTAGAATTAGTTACTTAATAATTAGAAAAACTAAGGGTTAGAATGGGGTTGGAGGTGAGGAGTACTTTTGGGCTCCCGATTTCGGCACTCGACTACGACCAACTGACTGCCCGCTGCTTTCCTTTTCTCAGCTCTTGTTATTCCGCCTTTAGGAGGGGGGGGGGGGTCCGAATGGTAGTGACGCTATCTGGGATGCCTTCCTTCTGGGAAGGAAGGTTTCGTACCTGACGTGTCTCAGGCAAAGGGTTGTTTGGACAAAGAAAAATATTACTGGCCGTCAGCCTGGTCGGTAGGACGTGACAATATATACCCTGATAGCAACATGTCAGCAATATGCCGACAAATTGCTGGCAAAATCAATCATAGGATTGCAGCAAATTTGCAGCATGTATACTACCATTATGCTGGCATTATGTCGGCAAAGCATGCCAAAATTACTTGAGGGCAGAGTGCTGCAAAAACCAAACAAGACGTGTCGAGCAACGTGTGACGACAAATTTGCAGCAAACAGCGAGCAAGACGTGCCGAGCAAGGCGTGATGGCAAATTTACGGCAAAAATCGAGCAAAATGTGCCGGCTATGAACAGGCCAAAACTACCCGAGTAGAATTTGCACCTTATGAAAATCTAGTCATTATATAATAAAGTTGTATCCAATAAACACATACACATAGTTATTAGTTAGTGTAACTAGACAATGATGAACTAATAATGTAACGTTTTTGCGAATAAATATACAATATATTAACTAATAATAAGATAAAAGAAACAACATAATTATGGTAAAAAACCAAACTAGTTGCTAGGCAATATCACTTTTCCTAATGAGGATATAACATAAGTTACCTAATAGTTAGACAAAAAAAATATAACTAGTGATGTAGTTCATTTTCTGCATTAGGCATATATCATCAGTAGATAGACTATCCCAGTTAAAATTTTTAGTTCTATGAAATGCTATTTGTGTCTTTTAGAGATAACACCAGTGGCTTTTATTATTGAACACTTCCTAATCATGTAGAAAGTAAGTATCTCAGTGTATATTGTCTTGGAAAAATTCCTTGCTCACATTGGATTTGAACTCGTGATCTTTGGTTCTTCAAGTCTGTCGTCCTATATGTTACTCCACTTTAACTTCACTAACAAACGTGTTTCGTACGGGAGCGGTGCACTTGGACACGGTGCATTTGGACACAGCAAATCACAGCACCGTGTGATTAGAGACATTTGTAGAGTCCCTTGGAACAGCGACTTGTGATTGCACTGTGTCCAATTGCCCCGTGTCCAACTGATATACACCCGTATAACCTTATGGTGGGTCGAACAGTCGCAGGCTTTAATCGTAGTTTTGCGTGTATAGAAATAATGTAGATAATGACTTACCAGTGGTCGTCCACCGTGTGGTTGCTTTCTGTACCCCTGGATGGCGCTCTCGTGGCTTACGTGGATCGGCACCTCCTGGACCTCTAGATGCTGCCGAGTCTGGGGAACCTCGTTCTGAATCG
>NW_022639507.1:822935-823446 GCF_010583005.1 Odontomachus brunneus | reverse complement strand
TTTATTCAAAGTATGCTCCATTGCTAGTTACACATTTTTTCCATCTTTCGAGCAACTTATGGATACCACGCCAGTAAAAATCTTCCCCTTTTGCCGCGAACCATTCATCGAGCCATTTTTTCACATTTTCGTACTAACCAAAGCGCTGCTCAGCAAGTGCGTGACCCATCGATGCAAACAAGTGGTAATCGGAAGGAGCCAAGTCTGGTGAGTAAGCCGCATGGGGTAGAACTTCCCAGCTGAGTGCTTCCAACGTGTCGCGAACCGGTTTTGCCGTATGTGATGGAGCATTGTCATGGAGAAAAATGATCTTGTGTTGCCTCTTTTGGTATTATGGTCGTTTTTCAAGCAGCGAACGGTTCAAATCGATCAATTGTTGTTGGTAGCGTTTGATATTAACCGTTTCATCAGGCTTTAGCAGTTCATAATAGGCCACACCCTTCTGGTCCTACCAAACACAGATCATCGTCTTCCTGCCAAAGCGATTCGGTCTTGCGGTCGATGTGGATGT
>NW_022639507.1:822661-822925 GCF_010583005.1 Odontomachus brunneus | reverse complement strand
TATATATATATATATATATATATATATATATATATATATACCCTGTACCCTATATACCCTGTTTGATGTTTTTTGCATTATTAGGTTTCGGAAATTCTCTTACGGCCTTACGGTATTTTGGCGTCGTCGGGTTTAACTCCTGTTTCGCTAATTTTATGACCTAGGTAAGTCTTTTCTAAGGAATTCGCATTTATCTAGTTGGAGCCTTAAGTTAGCTGCCCTAAGACGCTCTGCTAACCTTGCGAATTTAGTTTCGTGTTCCCT
>NW_022639507.1:822536-822651 GCF_010583005.1 Odontomachus brunneus | reverse complement strand
CTTGGGATTCTCAAAATAAATCCACTTTTCATCTCCAGTAACGATACGATGCAAAAACGACTTTCTTTTGTATCGTTCGAGCAAAATTTCACATGTGTTTTTGCGCCTCTTCATT
>NW_022639507.1:822049-822526 GCF_010583005.1 Odontomachus brunneus | reverse complement strand
AATTTTATGACCTAGGTAAGTCTTTTCTAAGGAATTCGCATTTATCTAGTTGGAGCCTTAAGTTAGCTGCCCTAAGACGCTCTGCTAACCTTGCGAATTTAGTTTCGTGTTCCCTAAGCGAACTCGCATACAACATAATGTTGTCTAAATAAACAAATAATTCTGTGCCTTGTAAACCCGTCAGTACTTGATCCATGAGCCTTTGGAACGTCGCGGGGGCATTCTTTAAGCCGAATGGCATGCGGTTGAATTGATAGTGCCCGTAAGGCGTTGAAAATGCCATCTTTTGCGCATCAGGCTCATGCATCCTGATCTGATGAAATCCTGATGCTAAATCGAATACGCTAAAATATTTCGCGCTGCCTAGTTGATCGAAAATTTCTGTGAGGAGAATTCGAAGGCTTGATAATGTCATTTACTAAAAGCCCTTGTATTTGGCGATTGATTTCCTCTTTATGGATCGGCGGGAAGCGGTAT
>NW_022639507.1:821589-822039 GCF_010583005.1 Odontomachus brunneus | reverse complement strand
ATCCAACAATGCTTGCAACTCCACATCTTCGTATCTTTTTGGCGGTTTTCTGTATTTCTTGTTTGCAACATCGAAATCACCACTTTTGAAACGCCGAAACCATCGTTCATATGTATCTTGCGATGGAGCATGTTCACCATAAGCTTCTCGAAGTAATCGGTATGATTCAGCAGCAATTTTCTTCAAATGAAAACAAAAAATTAATGCTGTCCGCGAATGCTCTTTATTTGGTATAAATTTCGACATATTGAACACAGCAATACAACACTATGCAAACACTTTTTCAATTTATCACTCATGCGCGTTTGGCACTTGTTGATTGCACAACAAAATGGCATAAATGTCAAATCTTTATACCACACACTGCATTGGTGCGCCATCTGTTTTCTCAAATCCGCATTTCATACTTGTACACCCCTTATAGGAATATCATACTAAGAATCATTGATA
>NW_022639507.1:816292-821579 GCF_010583005.1 Odontomachus brunneus | reverse complement strand
TTAGAGACATTTGTAGGGTCCCTTGGAACAGCGACTTGTGATTGGACTGTGTCCAATTGCCCCGTGTCCAACTGATATACACCCGTATTGCTTAGTATTAATCGGATTGTCGTCCGTTATCTTAATTCTATGCTCGATAAAAGTTATACAGCTTAAGCGGTCTTCAGGTAATAACAAAAGTTGCTGTATCTCTGCACTAATCCTAAGACGTTTTTCCGAAGATTCCTCTCCGTTAATGTGTTCGAAGCGTAAGAGTTTCTTTATTTTATTGCTTCGGTTTTCCGTCTCCGATGGTTGTGTCATCGCAAATATATTTCTTTTTGGACGCACGGTGTTACCCTAATTCCTAAGGCAGAAGTATGATCACGCGTGTCTTTATTACCTGAAGGCGGTGAATCTTGTTGATTCGTGTTCGGTAGAATCTCGGGACAGGATTTAGATATGCTTTCGATTTCCTCTATTTCTACGCATGGTACAGGGATCTCGTATGCAGTTTCTCCTGTATTTATAGCTCCTATATAAGCGATTCTGTTCCTATTCGTGGCAACGGCATCTCCTAAGTAGATGTCGTTATTTATTGTAATTCGCGGCACGTATCCTTCTCGAACATCGCGAATCCTCATACGTAATGGAAATGTTGTTCGCGTTCTCGCAGGGATCACTACGATTTCGATATGCGAAAAGGGAATAGAGATCCCCGGGAGCGGTGCACTTGGACACGGTGCATTTGGACACAGCCAATCACAGCACCGTGTGATTAGAGACATTTGTAGGGTCCCTTGGAACAGCGACTTGTGATTGGACTGTGTCCAATTGCCCCGTGTCCAACTGATATACACCCGTATTGCTTAGTATTAATCGGATTGTCGTCCGTTATCTTAATTCTATGCTCGATAAAAGTTATACAGCTTAAGCGGTCTTCAGGTAATAACAAAAGTTGCTGTATCTCTGCACTAATCCTAAGACGTTTTTCCGAAGATTCCTCTCCGTTAATGTGTTCGAAGCGTAAGAGTTTCTTTATTTTATTGCTTCGGTTTTCCGTCTCCGATGGTTGTGTCATCGCAAATATATTTCTTTTTGGACGCACGGTGTTACCCTAATTCCTAAGGCAGAAGTATGATCACGCGTGTCTTTATTACCTGAAGGCGGTGAATCTTGTTGATTCGTGTTCGGTAGAATCTCGGGACAGGATTTAGATATGCTTTCGATTTCCTCTATTTCTACGCATGGTACAGGGATCTCGTATGCAGTTTCTCCTGTATTTATAGCTCCTATATAAGCGATTCTGTTCCTATTCGTGGCAACGGCATCTCCTAAGTAGATGTCGTTATTTATTGTAATTCGCGGCACGTATCCTTCTCGAACATCGCGAATCCTCATACGTAATGGAAATGTTGTTCGCGTTCTCGCAGGGATCACTACGATTTCGATATGCGAAAAGGGAATAGAGATCCCCGGGAGCGGTGCACTTGGACACGGTGCATTTGGACACAGCCAATCACAGCACCGTGTGATTAGAGACATTTGTAGGGTCCCTTGGAACAGCGACTTGTGATTGGACTGTGTCCAATTGCCCCGTGTCCAACTGATATACACCCGTATTGCTTAGTATTAATCGGATTGTCGTCCGTTATCTTAATTCTATGCTCGATAAAAGTTATACAGCTTAAGCGGTCTTCAGGTAATAACAAAAGTTGCTGTATCTCTGCACTAATCCTAAGACGTTTTTCCGAAGATTCCTCTCCGTTAATGTGTTCGAAGCGTAAGAGTTTCTTTATTTTATTGCTTCGGTTTTCCGTCTCCGATGGTTGTGTCATCGCAAATATATTTCTTTTTGGACGCACGGTGTTACCCTAATTCCTAAGGCAGAAGTATGATCACGCGTGTCTTTATTACCTGAAGGCGGTGAATCTTGTTGATTCGTGTTCGGTAGAATCTCGGGACAGGATTTAGATATGCTTTCGATTTCCTCTATTTCTACGCATGGTACAGGGATCTCGTATGCAGTTTCTCCTGTATTTATAGCTCCTATATAAGCGATTCTGTTCCTATTCGTGGCAACGGCATCTCCTAAGTAGATGTCGTTATTTATTGTAATTCGCGGCACGTATCCTTCTCGAACATCGCGAATCCTCATACGTAATGGAAATGTTGTTCGCGTTCTCGCAGGGATCACTACGATTTCGATATGCGAAAAGGGAATAGAGATCCCCGGGAGCGGTGCACTTGGACACGGTGCATTTGGACACAGCCAATCACAGCACCGTGTGATTAGAGACATTTGTAGGGTCCCTTGGAACAGCGACTTGTGATTGGACTGTGTCCAATTGCCCCGTGTCCAACTGATATACACCCGTATTGCTTAGTATTAATCGGATTGTCGTCCGTTATCTTAATTCTATGCTCGATAAAAGTTATACAGCTTAAGCGGTCTTCAGGTAATAACAAAAGTTGCTGTATCTCTGCACTAATCCTAAGACGTTTTTCCGAAGATTCCTCTCCGTTAATGTGTTCGAAGCGTAAGAGTTTCTTTATTTTATTGCTTCGGTTTTCCGTCTCCGATGGTTGTGTCATCGCAAATATATTTCTTTTTGGACGCACGGTGTTACCCTAATTCCTAAGGCAGAAGTATGATCACGCGTGTCTTTATTACCTGAAGGCGGTGAATCTTGTTGATTCGTGTTCGGTAGAATCTCGGGACAGGATTTAGATATGCTTTCGATTTCCTCTATTTCTACGCATGGTACAGGGATCTCGTATGCAGTTTCTCCTGTATTTATAGCTCCTATATAAGCGATTCTGTTCCTATTCGTGGCAACGGCATCTCCTAAGTAGATGTCGTTATTTATTGTAATTCGCGGCACGTATCCTTCTCGAACATCGCGAATCCTCATACGTAATGGAAATGTTGTTCGCGTTCTCGCAGGGATCACTACGATTTCGATATGCGAAAAGGGAATAGAGATCCCCGGGAGCGGTGCACTTGGACACGGTGCATTTGGACACAGCCAATCACAGCACCGTGTGATTAGAGACATTTGTAGGGTCCCTTGGAACAGCGACTTGTGATTGGACTGTGTCCAATTGCCCCGTGTCCAACTGATATACACCCGTATTGCTTAGTATTAATCGGATTGTCGTCCGTTATCTTAATTCTATGCTCGATAAAAGTTATACAGCTTAAGCGGTCTTCAGGTAATAACAAAAGTTGCTGTATCTCTGCACTAATCCTAAGACGTTTTTCCGAAGATTCCTCTCCGTTAATGTGTTCGAAGCGTAAGAGTTTCTTTATTTTATTGCTTCGGTTTTCCGTCTCCGATGGTTGTGTCATCGCAAATATATTTCTTTTTGGACGCACGGTGTTACCCTAATTCCTAAGGCAGAAGTATGATCACGCGTGTCTTTATTACCTGAAGGCGGTGAATCTTGTTGATTCGTGTTCGGTAGAATCTCGGGACAGGATTTAGATATGCTTTCGATTTCCTCTATTTCTACGCATGGTACAGGGATCTCGTATGCAGTTTCTCCTGTATTTATAGCTCCTATATAAGCGATTCTGTTCCTATTCGTGGCAACGGCATCTCCTAAGTAGATGTCGTTATTTATTGTAATTCGCGGCACGTATCCTTCTCGAACATCGCGAATCCTCATACGTAATGGAAATGTTGTTCGCGTTCTCGCAGGGATCACTACGATTTCGATATGCGAAAAGGGAATAGAGATCCCCGGGAGCGGTGCACTTGGACACGGTGCATTTGGACACAGCCAATCACAGCACCGTGTGATTAGAGACATTTGTAGGGTCCCTTGGAACAGCGACTTGTGATTGGACTGTGTCCAATTGCCCCGTGTCCAACTGATATACACCCGTATTGCTTAGTATTAATCGGATTGTCGTCCGTTATCTTAATTCTATGCTCGATAAAAGTTATACAGCTTAAGCGGTCTTCAGGTAATAACAAAAGTTGCTGTATCTCTGCACTAATCCTAAGACGTTTTTCCGAAGATTCCTCTCCGTTAATGTGTTCGAAGCGTAAGAGTTTCTTTATTTTATTGCTTCGGTTTTCCGTCTCCGATGGTTGTGTCATCGCAAATATATTTCTTTTTGGACGCACGGTGTTACCCTAATTCCTAAGGCAGAAGTATGATCACGCGTGTCTTTATTACCTGAAGGCGGTGAATCTTGTTGATTCGTGTTCGGTAGAATCTCGGGACAGGATTTAGATATGCTTTCGATTTCCTCTATTTCTACGCATGGTACAGGGATCTCGTATGCAGTTTCTCCTGTATTTATAGCTCCTATATAAGCGATTCTGTTCCTATTCGTGGCAACGGCATCTCCTAAGTAGATGTCGTTATTTATTGTAATTCGCGGCACGTATCCTTCTCGAACATCGCGAATCCTCATACGTAATGGAAATGTTGTTCGCGTTCTCGCAGGGATCACTACGATTTCGATATGCGAAAAGGGAATAGAGATCCCCGGGAGCGGTGCACTTGGACACGGTGCATTTGGACACAGCCAATCACAGCACCGTGTGATTAGAGACATTTGTAGGGTCCCTTGGAACAGCGACTTGTGATTGGACTGTGTCCAATTGCCCCGTGTCCAACTGATATACACCCGTATTGCTTAGTATTAATCGGATTGTCGTCCGTTATCTTAATTCTATGCTCGATAAAAGTTATACAGCTTAAGCGGTCTTCAGGTAATAACAAAAGTTGCTGTATCTCTGCACTAATCCTAAGACGTTTTTCCGAAGATTCCTCTCCGTTAATGTGTTCGAAGCGTAAGAGTTTCTTTATTTTATTGCTTCGGTTTTCCGTCTCCGATGGTTGTGTCATCGCAAATATATTTCTTTTTGGACGCACGGTGTTACCCTAATTCCTAAGGCAGAAGTATGATCACGCGTGTCTTTATTACCTGAAGGCGGTGAATCTTGTTGATTCGTGTTCGGTAGAATCTCGGGACAGGATTTAGATATGCTTTCGATTTCCTCTATTTCTACGCATGGTACAGGGATCTCGTATGCAGTTTCTCCTGTATTTATAGCTCCTATATAAGCGATTCTGTTCCTATTCGTGGCAACGGCATCTCCTAAGTAGATGTCGTTATTTATTGTAATTCGCGGCACGTATCCTTCTCGAACATCGCGAATCCTCATACGTAATGGAAATGTTGTTCGCGTTCTCGCAGGGATCACTACGATTTCGATATGCGAAAAGGGAATAGAGATCCCCGGGAGCGGTGCACTTGGACACGGTGCATTTGGACACAGCCAATCAC
>NW_022639507.1:816059-816282 GCF_010583005.1 Odontomachus brunneus | reverse complement strand
CAATAAGCAAATTGAGCGCAGACTGCGCGCAAATTGGCAGCAAATTTGATAAAAAATTTACACCAAAACCATAGCTATCTGTGTCTTCATTCAGCTACGGTTTTGGCGACAGAGCTTGCTGTCGGGCAATTGCTGCAGATTTGCAGCAAAAACCGCGCAAAGCCTACAGAGCTGCAAGGTTTCTGCCGCCAATCTGCCGTCAGATTGCTACAAACTCTGCACT
>NW_022639507.1:815694-816049 GCF_010583005.1 Odontomachus brunneus | reverse complement strand
AAAATAAATAATTATCAATGATTCTTAGTATGATATTTCTATAAGGGACCTGGTAAATATTGAAATAAAATTTTAGGTTCTCAAGTGAATAAATATGAAAACGAATCAATCAAAGTCTATAAAGTTAAAATGTTTATTATTGTCATTACTCTTAATTTATTATATAAAACGGAGAAAAACACATAAAAAATGGCAAAATAGAAGATGGCTCGTGAGACCAATTAATCAACAGAGAAAACAATAAGGAGAATGAAAATCTGTTTTAAGAATTGAAAACTGGTGAAGACATGTTTGTCAAATATGCCAGGATGAATTGTTGTTGTTACTATGGTCGTGAAACTAGTTCATTGATCAA
>NW_022639507.1:815434-815684 GCF_010583005.1 Odontomachus brunneus | reverse complement strand
GCAAAAACCGCGCAAAGCCTACAGAGCTGCAAGGTTTCTGCCGCCAATCTGCCGTCAGATTGCTACAAACTCTGCACTGTTTTTGCTGCAAATCTGCAGCAATTATCCGACAACAGGCTCTGTAGCATATCTGGCGACAGTTTGGCAACAAGATTTGATATGACAGATCTTGCATCAAATTTTTTATCTATTTGCCATCAAAAATTGATAGCAAGTTCTGCTCGAACTCTGTTCGCGCAGGTTTGGCTAT
>NW_022639507.1:815052-815424 GCF_010583005.1 Odontomachus brunneus | reverse complement strand
CTGGTGAAGACATGTTTGTCAAATATGCCAGGATGAATTGTTGTTGTTACTATGGTCGTGAAACTAGTTCATTGATCAAATGCCAGGATGAATGTTCAACATTTTAACAAGTTATCAACCATGCTAAGATCTTATTTGGTAAAATAACTAAGAAAGCTCTGTCTCCGGAACACAGGTTAATAATAACATTAAGGTAAATATAGTTTATTAGTAAAAAATTATTTGATGTAACTACTTCTTAAATTTTTAGTTGTGTTTAGAAATCATTGTTAGAAAAAAATGTTTCACGAAATTATAAATTATATAGCAAAAATTGTGATACATTTTTCAGATATCTTGCAACAGGGAATTCAATAGCAAATATTGCATTTC
>NW_022639507.1:814888-815042 GCF_010583005.1 Odontomachus brunneus | reverse complement strand
TATATATATATATATATATATATATATATATATATATATTATCTATAGTAATTCTATTTCTACTCCCTCCCATTCGAACATCCTTACACGGCACATTTCCTCCTACGTCTAATCGAAATCGCGACGTGCGGTGTTCTTCCCTAGTGCCCATCGA
>NW_022639507.1:814225-814878 GCF_010583005.1 Odontomachus brunneus | reverse complement strand
TAATACATTACAGCCTCTATATTTAGCATGTCCAATTGAAGAACAGTGGAGAATATTGCTGATGGATACTGGAACCGGTGGAATATGTCTAACTGCTTTGGAGCCATTGACGGAAAACACATAGTTTTGCGATGTCCTGCTAATTTTGGAAGTTTGTATTTTAATTATAAGAAGCAATTCAGCATTATTTTTATGGCAATATCTGATCATTTATATAGATATAGTTTAGTTGATATAGGAACCTATGGAAAAAATAGTGAGGCATTTTTGAATTGTCAAATATTGGAAAATATTTAAAAAATAATGGACTTAGTTTGTCTACTTCACGCGCTTATCTTCCCGGAAGTAATATCTCTATGTCTGGATTTTTTATCGGAGATGTTGCGTTTCCATTCCCTTACGAAAAAATACCTTCAATTTTGGATGTAAATACCCAAAAACTGGGGATAAACACCTAAATTTGAGTGTTAACACTTAAAATTGAGGGTTTTTTCGTATTTTTTTCGTAAAGGTTATGTACTCGTATAATGATCCATCAGCAATATTCTTCCACTGTTCTTCAGTTGGACATGCTAAATATAGAGGCTATAATGTATTGACAATAACTACCCTTATAGAAATATCATACTAAGAATCATTGATAATTACTTATT
>NW_022639507.1:809566-809950 GCF_010583005.1 Odontomachus brunneus | reverse complement strand
GGATGTATATCAGTTGGACACGGGGCAATTGGACACAGTCCAATCACAAGTCGCTGTTCCAAGGGACCCTACAAATGTCTCTAATCACACGGTGCTGTGATTGGCTGTGTCCAAATGCACCGTGTCCAAGTGCACCGCTCCCCCCCAGAGTCGGCAGCATCTAGAGGTCCAGGAGGTACCAATCCACGTAAGCCACGAGAGCGCTATACAGGGGTACAGGAAGCAACCGGACACGGTGGACGACCACTGGTAAGTCATTATCTATATTATTTCTATACGCGCGAAACTACGATTAAAGTCTGCGACTGTCCGACCCATCGTAAGGTTATACTACGGTGATTATACTACTGCATCTTGCGCAAAATCCATTGCGATTACTCTTGG
>NW_022639507.1:809328-809556 GCF_010583005.1 Odontomachus brunneus | reverse complement strand
GTAAATACCCAAAAACTGGGGATAAACACCTAAATTTGAGTGTTAACACTTAAAATTGAGGGTTTTTTCGTATTTTTTTCGTAAAGGTTATGTACTCGTATAATGATCCATCAGCAATATTCTTCCACTGTTCTTCAGTTGGACATGCTAAATATAGAGGCTATAATGTATTGACAATAACTACCCTTATAGAAATATCATACTAAGAATCATTGATAATTACTTATT
>NW_022639507.1:804427-805062 GCF_010583005.1 Odontomachus brunneus | reverse complement strand
TGTATATCAGTTGGACACGGGGCAATTGGACACAGTCCAATCACAAGTCGCTGTTCCAAGGGACCCTACAAATGTCTCTAATCACACGGTGCTGTGATTGGCTGTGTCCAAATGCACCGTGTCCAAGTGCACCGCTCCCCCCCAGAGTCGGCAGCATCTAGAGGTCCAGGAGGTACCAATCCACGTAAGCCACGAGAGCGCTATACAGGGGTACAGGAAGCAACCGGACACGGTGGACGACCACTGGTAAGTCATTATCTATATTATTTCTATACGCGCGAAACTACGATTAAAGTCTGCGACTGTCCGACCCATCGTAAGGTTATACTACGGTGATTATACTACTGCATCTTGCGCAAAATCCATTGCGATTACTCTTGGTCGCACGGATCCCCGGGTAGAATCACGCGATTCGTTTAGCCCGAAAAATTGCGATCTGATCCCGTGCTAGGATTCGAGCACTATTCTTCATGGCAACGTGGGCGCAACCCGCCGAGACGTAACATAAGACATAGGCCTGGTTTACATCATGCACTTGATACGCGTACTAAATAGTAACTTTCTATTAGATAATTTTAATATCGACGATATATATAAACAACGGTATTTTAAGCTGGTATAATATTCATCAATAA
>NW_022639507.1:804346-804417 GCF_010583005.1 Odontomachus brunneus | reverse complement strand
AGCAATATTCTTCCACTGTTCTTCAGTTGGACATGCTAAATATAGAGGCTATAATGTATTGACAATAACTA
>NW_022639507.1:799355-800072 GCF_010583005.1 Odontomachus brunneus | reverse complement strand
TGTATATCAGTTGGACACGGGGCAATTGGACACAGTCCAATCACAAGTCGCTGTTCCAAGGGACCCTACAAATGTCTCTAATCACACGGTGCTGTGATTGGCTGTGTCCAAATGCACCGTGTCCAAGTGCACCGCTCCCCCCCAGAGTCGGCAGCATCTAGAGGTCCAGGAGGTACCAATCCACGTAAGCCACGAGAGCGCTATACAGGGGTACAGGAAGCAACCGGACACGGTGGACGACCACTGGTAAGTCATTATCTATATTATTTCTATACGCGCGAAACTACGATTAAAGTCTGCGACTGTCCGACCCATCGTAAGGTTATACTACGGTGATTATACTACTGCATCTTGCGCAAAATCCATTGCGATTACTCTTGGTCGCACGGATCCCCGGGTAGAATCACGCGATTCGTTTAGCCCGAAAAATTGCGATCTGATCCCGTGCTAGGATTCGAGCACTATTCTTCATGGCAACGTGGGCGCAACCCGCCGAGACGTAACATAAGACATAGGCCTGGTTTACATCATGCACTTGATACGCGTACTAAATAGTAACTTTCTATTAGATAATTTTAATATCGACGATATATATAAACAACGGTATTTTAAGCTGGTATAATATTCATCAATAAAACGTATTGTATTGATTATATTGTATTGATTGTATTGTATTGATTGTATTGTATTGATTGTATTGTATTGTATTGATTGATG
>NW_022639507.1:799274-799345 GCF_010583005.1 Odontomachus brunneus | reverse complement strand
AAAAGAAAATGCAATACTTGCTACTGAATTCCCTGTTGCAAGATATCTGACAAATGTATCACTATTTTTGG
>NW_022639507.1:799001-799264 GCF_010583005.1 Odontomachus brunneus | reverse complement strand
TATATTGTATTGATTGTATTGTATTGATTGTATTGTATTGATTGTATTGTATTGTATTGATTGATGTGCGTCGCCGTTGATATGCATTGTCGATATTAAGATTATCTAATAGAAAGTTACTATTTAGTACGCGTATCAAATGCACTATGTAAACCAAGCCATTCATCAAGTCACTAGATTTTCACTTTTTCGCCAGCACATTTCATGGCTAATGCAGAATTCACACCGCGTCCGATGTCCAATGTACAGTCGCAAATTTAAAG
>NW_022639507.1:797933-798991 GCF_010583005.1 Odontomachus brunneus | reverse complement strand
GTAGACACACTTCTTTCATTAACTGTCTAACAGTTGACTGCCCAACTCGAAAAGAAAATGCAATACTTGCTACTGAATTCCCTGTTGCAAGATATCTGACAAATGTATCACTATTTTTGGTATATAGTTTATAATTTCGTGAAACATTTTTTTCTAACAATGATTTCTAAACATAACTAAAAATTTAAGAAGTAGTTACATCAAACAATTTTTTACTAATAAACTATATTTAACTTAATATATTATTAACCTGTGTTCCGGAGACAGAGTTTTCTTAGTTTTCTTTACCAAATAAGGTCTTAGTATTGATAACTTGTTAAAATGTTGAATATTCATCCTGACATATTTGACAAACATGTCTTCATCAGTTTTTAATTCTTGAAATAGATATTCATATTCTCCTTGCTGTTTTCTCTGTTAATTAATTGGTCTCACGAGCCATCTTCTATTTTGCCATCTTTTGTGTGTTTTTCTCCGTCTCATATACTAAATTAAGATTAATGACAACAATAAACATTTTAACTTCATAGTGTCACGTCCGACCGACCAGGCCGCCAGCCAGTAATAATTTTTTGTCCAAACAATCCTTTACCTGAGACACTCCAGATACGAAACCTTCCTTTCCCAAAAGGAAGATATCTCAGATGGCATTACTAGCATTCAGGCCCCCTCCTAAAGGCGGGATCACAAGAGCTCAGTAGTAGTAGAGTAGTGGCCGGCGAGACAGATTGTCAGAGTCGGATGTCGGGATCGGAAGTCCAAAAGTAGTCCTCACCTCCAAACCCTATTTCTCTAATTCACTAATTCTAAACCTTTAATTCTCTTTAATTCTTATGCAATTAACTTTAGGTTATCTTTAACATTTCTAAACATTTACGAACGTTTTATTCTAATGCATAATTCTTTAGTTTGTTAAACATTCATTTTAGTTATTTCGTCACTTCTGTTACTCTAGAGATATTTAAGATATCTTTGTGAGTATATTATATATCAAGGATTACATAATATACATTATATATATATATATATATATATATATATATATATATATATATATA
>NW_022639507.1:793590-794786 GCF_010583005.1 Odontomachus brunneus | reverse complement strand
TGTATATCAGTTGGACACGGGGCAATTGGACACAGTCCAATCACAAGTCGCTGTTCCAAGGGACCCTACAAATGTCTCTAATCACACGGTGCTGTGATTGGCTGTGTCCAAATGCACCGTGTCCAAGTGCACCGCTCCCCCCCAGAGTCGGCAGCATCTAGAGGTCCAGGAGGTACCAATCCACGTAAGCCACGAGAGCGCTATACAGGGGTACAGGAAGCAACCGGACACGGTGGACGACCACTGGTAAGTCATTATCTATATTATTTCTATACGCGCGAAACTACGATTAAAGTCTGCGACTGTCCGACCCATCGTAAGGTTATACTACGGTGATTATACTACTGCATCTTGCGCAAAATCCATTGCGATTACTCTTGGTCGCACGGATCCCCGGGTAGAATCACGCGATTCGTTTAGCCCGAAAAATTGCGATCTGATCCCGTGCTAGGATTCGAGCACTATTCTTCATGGCAACGTGGGCGCAACCCGCCGAGACGTAACATAAGACATAGGCCTGGTTTACATCATGCACTTGATACGCGTACTAAATAGTAACTTTCTATTAGATAATTTTAATATCGACGATATATATAAACAACGGTATTTTAAGCTGGTATAATATTCATCAATAAAACGTATTGTATTGATTATATTGTATTGATTGTATTGTATTGATTGTATTGTATTGATTGTATTGTATTGTATTGATTGATGTGCGTCGCCGTTGATATGCATTGTCGATATTAAGATTATCTAATAGAAAGTTACTATTTAGTACGCGTATCAAATGCACTATGTAAACCAAGCCATTCATCAAGTCACTAGATTTTCACTTTTTCGCCAGCACATTTCATGGCTAATGCAGAATTCACACCGCGTCCGATGTCCAATGTACAGTCGCAAATTTAAAGGTTGGTGGATCGTTTTTAGCAAATTTATGAACGCATTCCGACTTGAGAAGAAAGAGAGTCGCTGCTCCGTCTGCGGGGCACGCCTGCGCAGTGAGTAATCATGATAGGAGAGAAATGACATATACGTAGTGTCATAATAGTAAACATGACGTTCGCGTGGGAAGTGTTCCGCAGGACTCGTTGTGACCGAGCACCGTGGATTACACTCAAATATAAAGATAAATAATAGATTTCTCATATTCTGCTTGTGATATTTATTTCCTTCTGCAAAACACAAATATA
>NW_022639507.1:793498-793580 GCF_010583005.1 Odontomachus brunneus | reverse complement strand
TTGAATATTCATCCTGACATATTTGACAAACATGTCTTCATCAGTTTTTAATTCTTGAAATAGATATTCATATTCTCCTTGC
>NW_022639507.1:793146-793488 GCF_010583005.1 Odontomachus brunneus | reverse complement strand
ACATATACGTAGTGTCATAATAGTAAACATGACGTTCGCGTGGGAAGTGTTCCGCAGGACTCGTTGTGACCGAGCACCGTGGATTACACTCAAATATAAAGATAAATAATAGATTTCTCATATTCTGCTTGTGATATTTATTTCCTTCTGCAAAACACAAATATAACAGATATTAAATTTCCTACATAACAATTAATATTATATTACAAACATAATTTATATATTTTTTGTAATGAAATCTATTACTTATATTTATATTTGCATGTAATCGACGATGCTCTTGGCATGGCTCTTAGCGATGGTCACGACGAGTCTTGCGGAACACTTCTCACGCGAACGTCA
>NW_022639507.1:793009-793136 GCF_010583005.1 Odontomachus brunneus | reverse complement strand
TGCTGTTTTCTCTGTTAATTAATTGGTCTCACGAGCCATCTTCTATTTTGCCATCTTTTGTGTGTTTTTCTCCGTCTCATATACTAAATTAAGATTAATGACAACAATAAACATTTTAACTTCATAG
>NW_022639507.1:792591-792999 GCF_010583005.1 Odontomachus brunneus | reverse complement strand
ACGTATATGTCATTTCTCTCCTATCGTAGTTAGTCACTGCGCAGGCGTGCTCCGCAGACGGAGCAGTGACTCTCCTTCTTTTCAAGTCGTAATGTGTTCCTAAATTTGCTAAAAACGACCCACCAACCTTTAAGTTTGTGACTGTACGACATCCAATATCCAATAGGAGAACAGCTTTCTAATGGAGAGTTGAATTTTCTATTGGAAAGCTGTTCTCCTATTGGATATCGGACGTTTACGTCATACGTTGGACATCGAACGCGGTGTGAATTCTGCATAACAAGTTCACGTGAAAAGTATTACGATTCTACGCTTCACCGAGTTTAGTGATCACGAGTTCACGCGAAACTTTTTACTTTTCACGTTTCCGCCCTAGGGGAAAAGTTACGTGATCGCTGCCCTGGGGAG
>NW_022639507.1:792079-792581 GCF_010583005.1 Odontomachus brunneus | reverse complement strand
AGCCAGTAATAATTTTTTGTCCAAACAATCCTTTACCTGAGACACTCCAGATACGAAACCTTCCTTTCCCAAAAGGAAGATATCTCAGATGGCATTACTAGCATTCAGGCCCCCTCCTAAAGGCGGGATCACAAGAGCTCAGTAGTAGTAGAGTAGTGGCCGGCGAGACAGATTGTCAGAGTCGGATGTCGGGATCGGAAGTCCAAAAGTAGTCCTCACCTCCAAACCCTATTTCTCTAATTCACTAATTCTAAACCTTTAATTCTCTTTAATTCTTATGCAATTAACTTTAGGTTATCTTTAACATTTCTAAACATTTACGAACGTTTTATTCTAATGCATAATTCTTTAGTTTGTTAAACATTCATTTTAGTTATTTCGTCACTTCTGTTACTCTAGAGATATTTAAGATATCTTTGTGAGTATATTATATATCAAGGATTACATAATATACATTATATATATATATATATATATATATATATATATATATATATATATA
>NW_022639507.1:791557-792046 GCF_010583005.1 Odontomachus brunneus | reverse complement strand
TATATATATATATATATATATATATATATATATATATATATATATAGCAAATTGAGCAAATTGAGCAAATTGAGTGCAAACTGCACGCAAATTGGCAGCAAATTTGATAAAAAATTTACACCAAAACCATAGCTATCTATGTCTTTATTCAGCTACGGTTTTGGCGACAGAGCTTGCTGTCGGGCAATTGCTGCAGATTTGCAGCAAAAATCGCGCAAAGCCTGCAGAGCTGCAAGGTTTCTGCCGCCAATCTGCCGTCAGATTGCTACAAACTCTGCACTGTTTTTGCTGCAAATCTGCAGCAATTGTCCGACAACAGGCTCTGTAGCATATCTGGCGACAGTTTGGCAACAAGATTTGATATGACAGATCTTGCATCAAATTTTTTATCTATTTGCCATCAAAAATTGATAGCAAGTTCTGCTCGAAATCTGTTCGCGCAGGTTTGGCTATCTGGGTATATATATATATATATATATATATATATAT
>NW_022639507.1:775734-786832 GCF_010583005.1 Odontomachus brunneus | reverse complement strand
TGTATATCAGTTGGACACGGGGCAATTGGACACAGTCCAATCACAAGTCGCTGTTCCAAGGGACCCTACAAATGTCTCTAATCACACGGTGCTGTGATTGGCTGTGTCCAAATGCACCGTGTCCAAGTGCACCGCTCCCCCCCAGAGTCGGCAGCATCTAGAGGTCCAGGAGGTACCAATCCACGTAAGCCACGAGAGCGCTATACAGGGGTACAGGAAGCAACCGGACACGGTGGACGACCACTGGTAAGTCATTATCTATATTATTTCTATACGCGCGAAACTACGATTAAAGTCTGCGACTGTCCGACCCATCGTAAGGTTATACTACGGTGATTATACTACTGCATCTTGCGCAAAATCCATTGCGATTACTCTTGGTCGCACGGATCCCCGGGTAGAATCACGCGATTCGTTTAGCCCGAAAAATTGCGATCTGATCCCGTGCTAGGATTCGAGCACTATTCTTCATGGCAACGTGGGCGCAACCCGCCGAGACGTAACATAAGACATAGGCCTGGTTTACATCATGCACTTGATACGCGTACTAAATAGTAACTTTCTATTAGATAATTTTAATATCGACGATATATATAAACAACGGTATTTTAAGCTGGTATAATATTCATCAATAAAACGTATTGTATTGATTATATTGTATTGATTGTATTGTATTGATTGTATTGTATTGATTGTATTGTATTGTATTGATTGATGTGCGTCGCCGTTGATATGCATTGTCGATATTAAGATTATCTAATAGAAAGTTACTATTTAGTACGCGTATCAAATGCACTATGTAAACCAAGCCATTCATCAAGTCACTAGATTTTCACTTTTTCGCCAGCACATTTCATGGCTAATGCAGAATTCACACCGCGTCCGATGTCCAATGTACAGTCGCAAATTTAAAGGTTGGTGGATCGTTTTTAGCAAATTTATGAACGCATTCCGACTTGAGAAGAAAGAGAGTCGCTGCTCCGTCTGCGGGGCACGCCTGCGCAGTGAGTAATCATGATAGGAGAGAAATGACATATACGTAGTGTCATAATAGTAAACATGACGTTCGCGTGGGAAGTGTTCCGCAGGACTCGTTGTGACCGAGCACCGTGGATTACACTCAAATATAAAGATAAATAATAGATTTCTCATATTCTGCTTGTGATATTTATTTCCTTCTGCAAAACACAAATATAACAGATATTAAATTTCCTACATAACAATTAATATTATATTACAAACATAATTTATATATTTTTTGTAATGAAATCTATTACTTATATTTATATTTGCATGTAATCGACGATGCTCTTGGCATGGCTCTTAGCGATGGTCACGACGAGTCTTGCGGAACACTTCTCACGCGAACGTCATGTTTACTTTTATGACACTACGTATATGTCATTTCTCTCCTATCGTAGTTAGTCACTGCGCAGGCGTGCTCCGCAGACGGAGCAGTGACTCTCCTTCTTTTCAAGTCGTAATGTGTTCCTAAATTTGCTAAAAACGACCCACCAACCTTTAAGTTTGTGACTGTACGACATCCAATATCCAATAGGAGAACAGCTTTCTAATGGAGAGTTGAATTTTCTATTGGAAAGCTGTTCTCCTATTGGATATCGGACGTTTACGTCATACGTTGGACATCGAACGCGGTGTGAATTCTGCATAACAAGTTCACGTGAAAAGTATTACGATTCTACGCTTCACCGAGTTTAGTGATCACGAGTTCACGCGAAACTTTTTACTTTTCACGTTTCCGCCCTAGGGGAAAAGTTACGTGATCGCTGCCCTGGGGAGCGGTGCATTTGGACACAGCCAATCACAGCATCGTATGATTAGAGACATTTGTAGGGTCCCTTGGAACAGCGACTTGTGATTGGACTGTGTTCAATTGCCCCGTGTCCAACTGATATACACCCGCTGCCCTGTACTGGCAGTGAATTTCGGAACGCAACCCGAATTCGCTATTACTAAAATCCGAAGGTGCTCGAGGCACACAGATGGCGTCTTTAAATAAAGGCGGGAGTTTCCGAATCGATCGATAAATGTCAAGAGGTTCTATATTCATCAGCGAGAGCGATTGCGAATTGTTCTGCAACAACGCAGCCGACGAGTGTCAAAGCTAACGGATTGCTTTAACGCAGGTTTGCCGAACAAGAATCAAGACGTGGTGGATTCACAAATTGACCGAGCAACCTGTGTCATCTTGCGTGGCTCATTACTCCTTGTGTTGTTTTTTCCGGTACGGAACACATCTCTCCTCCTTCCCGCTTCTGTCTCTTTCTCTCTTTCACACCATACGTCTGACAAGTGACAACGTCAGAAAAGAGTAGTTTACTTTCAAATTAAAGTGAATTCGATGCACCGTAATACACGACAAATGTGTGCAAGTGGTTATGTTTAACTATAATTATATCAGCGATGAAGAAATGGAATCTAGCAGCGAGGAAAGCGACAGCACCGGTCGTCGCGTAAGAGGTACGTACTCCCGATAGTCTCGAAATCACTTGGTAATATATACGTAGTATAAGGTTACACGACGATATATATGTTGGCATCCTCAAAATAAATGGTTAAATTTGAAGAATTTATTCCATTTATCTCGAGGATACAGCAGAGTCGTACTTTAGTAGAATAGCGCTTTCTCTTCGACTCGTAAATCTGCTATTACCTCCAAAACTGACAGACAAACAATGAACATATGACACATATATTTTTTCCATTCATAATTAGGATTGCCAGACGTCCAAACTGCAACTGAAATCTGGATGTCTGACAATCTTATTTGTAACGCAGGACAGAATGAATTGTCAAAGTCCAGTGGCTGCTTTCTGGAACTTCCTGTGTGTGTATGATGTACATTCACCGACCTAAAGAAATCTGTAATGAGTGTAAGGACTGATTGCACCAGACAACAGTCAAGAGTGTCTTGTTTGTGTCTACCAGTTGAAATTTGACACGGAATTCTATGATGTAAAGAGAAAGATGTAGAGTTTAGTCCAGTAAAAGAGCTAGTTTTCATATCTAATTGATGCAACCAGAATCATCAAATTGATCACTTTGAAGTTAATTCTTCAGTAAACGCATGCGTTTTCATTACTTTAGGCACTTGATTTACCACTATATGTGTATATATTGTCAAGATAGAATATATTTTTTTGAAAATACATGTATAAATGATAGAGACTATATATATATATACATATATATATATATATATATATATATAATATATATATAATATATATACATATACATACATATATATATATATATATATATATATATATATATATAAAACAAAGAACGATATAAATATCTTTGATTAGTGACATGTATAGCCTTCAAAATATGACATGTATAGACTTCCCAATTACATTTGCAAAATATGTGCCTGATGAAGAATTATAAACTGTTTTGCAAAGTTTTAGTCTCACAATTTAACCACAAATTTTGAAGTTAAGAGGAACTGCAGACTATCTAGGTATACTCTCCTCTGATGAGATTTATGCATTTTTCTCCCCAACATATAGTATCAGAATAAATGTAAACAGATCATCAAACATGCAATATGATACAGATATGATTGCAGACGTGTCGGACGATAGTTCAGATTCGTTCAGTATGGATGAAATACCAGTGCCTATAAACAATACATTTGATGTAACATTACCAGCAACCCACTCGGTGAGTACATGCTTGTTTATAGTTTGAGAAATGCATGGCATTTAGTTTAGATCACTGTAAAAAATAATTCTTTATAAGATATGTAAGCATACATTATACATATATTTTATATACAAAAAGATACATATACTGCATTGAAGTAAATATTATTTGGTTGTTTTCAAGTTCAAATTTTATATATCCCCAGATTTATTATAAATTCATCATAAGTATCAAAAGATGTTCTGAAAGTTAATGAATTAATCTTTTCCCTTAATATGCACTTGTGAAAAATGAAAAATCTAATTCTGAAAATCTATAGAAATGTTTACTTTTCACGAGTTTATGTTGGACAGAAAGATTCATAATTATTTTCAAATGCTTTAAAATTATTCATTTTTCATGATTTCATACTAGAGAAAAAATTATATGATTGATTAGTAAGATCACAGATTCACGCAAAAAGATTCATGACTGGTGCTCTGAATCCTAGTAAGTTTAGCATTTCAATCAAGAATACTACATAAAAACAAAAATGTGGTTCTCTTATTATTATTATATATATATATATATATATATATATATATATATAAAGTTAAAGCAACATTCTCTTTGATAAAGTTTTATGACATTCTTGCAAAAAAATATAAATTCTCTTTTTGCATAAGAAAACTTTTGCATATATGCAAAAGCTGAAATAGCTGAAGCTAAAAATGAACTTCTCTAAAATTTGCGTTGAATATATTTTAATACTTTTATCAAAAGAATATTTTTTGCTGAAGAAAACCATTATTTCAAAAAAGGAAAGTAAATTGAATAATCACAGTAGAATTATTTTCTGTGTGTATATATCTCACATCCCCTTATATCTTACATATACATAAGTATATATAAGTTTATATTCTATAGTACCTGGGACCGAATTTGGAGGAATTGAGAGGGAGAACAATACTGGATGATGGCATTTATATGAATTTACCACTACTGATAAAGCAAACCGTGCTATTTCCTGGACAAACTTTGCCAATGACAATCTTCAACCTGCATATTGTTGACATTCTGAAAAACTGCATAAAAAATGATCGTACTTTTGGTTGTGTATGTTATGGTAATCCTGTCATACAGATAGGAACAACTGCTGAGATATACGAGTACAGAGAGGGAACTGGGAGAAATGGTTTTCATTTGAAAGCCAAGGGCAGACAACGGTTCAAAATACTACGTATTGTTTCACCGGTCAGTTATTTTTTTTTTATATATGAGTCATGTTATACAAAGTACCTGACGTAATGTATATGCTCGTGTGTGAATATATATAAAACTTATCAAACTAAACGAAAAAGTCCTATATTATTTTACAAACGATAATTTTTTAGATATCAGTGAGAGAAATTAGACAAATTAGAATATGTGACTCAATGAGACAAACTCTGTAAGTTCCATTCAAGATGTCAGAATTTATTGACAATCTTTTGGCAATAATAGGCATTAAAATGTGCACTCATTTCGCAATGAGTGCACATTTTACTGTCCACAATACTTGTTATCATTAAGAAACTGTTAATATTCAAACATCTTGGATAAAACTTTGCCTACAGAGCTCGTCTCATCGTATCACACGCACTTATTCGCTAGTTTTTATTAATATTTAATCTAATTAATATTTGATTAATATTTAATAATATATTTAATAATGTTTTTTATGTTTAATAATATTAAATTAATGTTTTATTAATTTATTAATATTTGTTTTACTATATTTAATATTTATTAATATTTTATTAAAGTATTTTTATTAATATTTTATTAATATTTAATCTAATTTTAATATCTCAATAATTATTGTAGTTTGTGCAAAATAGTATATAACTTGTTCAGTTTCATGAATTCTACTTGTATATGAACAAACATACACGTTGTGTCAGACACTATGCATATGTAACAATTATCGAAATTATTAAATAATTAATGCTATAATTAATTTTTTTTTTAATATTGAAAAAAAATAATATAGATCTCTCTTTCATATCAAATGTCAGTGCATTAATAACTATACTGCATTACTTGTCACAATTTTACTTATAAGAATTTTATATTGCTTATAACCAGGAACATCATAAAATTTCGGCCAATGTTAAAGTGTTACCAGAGATAACACTTGGGCCACCATTCTGGGACCAACGCTTGGCCTCATTAGATCGTTTGAGAGTTCATCCTGATTTGGAGGAGAACATAAAAAAGCAAGAGAGAATAGAAAATCTGGATGCAATGATAACTCCTTGGCCAGCTTGGATCTACAGGCAATATGATCCTGCAAGACTTTCCACGAAGATACGTCATCATTTGCAGTTTCTTGAAATTAGTGAGTTATGTCTTTAACCCGTAACAGGTACAATGGAGTCCCAGGGACTCCAACTAATTTTATTTTCGTGATAATTCTTAAACTATCCACTGTATGGCGTTAATATCTTCAGTACCTTTCGAGTAACAGTTTTCAGTGTGACAGAAGAAAAGATCATCGAGTTATTTGTAAGTAGAATTATATGCATTTGTTTTTCGTCTGGGGTCATAGTAATCCCATTATGCCGTTAACGTTACTTTTATGAAAATAATTTTCTTAATCTTCAGCTTAATATGAGTCATTCTTCACGCAAAAGAGTAAAAGCTCTTGCCTTTCAGTTAGTAGAACCTGATCTTAAGAGACGTCTTACAACTCAATATATTCATAAGTCATTGCGTTTAATAATTTCATCTATTTTAAAAATTAAAGAAATTGAAAGATCTAAAATTATTTTATCATCCAAAGTAAGATGTAATAAATCCTAGAAGTAAAGATATGAAGTCCAAAGAAGTATATGTTAGATGCAATGAACCAGTATGCATCAAATGTGCAAGCACTGTCCGTAACGATTGCATCTAAAAACCCTCTAAGATTTTAATATTGTATTTAATTTAACAATACCTGTTTATATTTTTTATATAATCTATAATTTGTGGACTTAGATTAAAACATACATTTTTTTCTTTTTCCGATTATTTGTCTTTCAATGTATTTTATTTCAACACGGTCCACATTGTGTTCATTTTATAATCAGTTAACGTTTTCTTTTAGATTACTAAAAAACTGAGACTGTTATTATATATGTCTAGTTGTAATATAATATTTGCAAAGTATTATTTTCGAACTATAAAGCGTTTTTCTTATCTTATTACCTTTTATTATCATATTAAAAATGGCAAAAATTTATTGGGTTCCGCCGGACCCCACTATATCTATAGCTTGACTAAAAAGGCATCGTACTTATTACAGGTTAATAGAAAAAATGTTTTGCATATATTCGAAATTTACAATTTGCAATAAAACTTAATTTGAACTTAGTCTAAACTTAGCCATAACTTATGCAATTATTTGCTTTGACTTACAATTTGTTTGAAAATTTTTTCTACATTATAGGAGGAGGTAACGTACCTAAAGATCCTGTCGGTTTGTCTTTCTGGGTCGCAGAGAATATTCTGATAGATCACGACGAAAGACTTGAATTACTACGTCACGATTGTGCTATTACTCGTTTGCAACGAGAATTAAAGTATCTCTTAGAGGTATGTAAAAAATCTATAGTGATCTATAACGATCTATAACGATGATTAATTTATGCGTAATTAATCCTTTATAATTTTTAACCAACGCACTAGTAAATTCTAATAATCATTCAGTAATAACAAGGTGCAAGAATCATGAGAGTAATATTTCTTTGTCGCAACAAAAGGTACGCAAAGTTCACAAAATGCACAATAGTAAAACTAATTGAAAAGATGTAAGTACAAAAGAATTTTTGGTATTAATAATTCCAGATTTGTTTCTATGTTACAAATATAAGTTAATATAAGTTAACGAGTGATACAATATTTATAATGTTTTTTTATATTTGTTATCGTTTGCAGAAGTTATTATTTGTTACATGTTAAAATCGATGCGGTAATAGTGTTAGAAAAGAATCAAAAGTTTAGATGCGAGTGCAATATAATGGAAACCGTTTGCCTGTTACGACTTTAAAAAATCTATGTTATTTCGTCCATTTGTGTGACTCAATATCTACATAGCTGATATGCAACAATTCGTTCAAAAATAAGTTTCCGTTTCAATGTCATTTGCAAGACATGTTTTAGAATTGAGGAAAAAAATGGAGCTTGTGACGAGTGCCGTCGAAGGAACGTCGTACGATACGGCGACTTATAGAATCCCTAGAACACAGCTAGGCAAGCGATGCACTTTTCGAGCAATTTTCGGGAACACCTCGCGTTGTTTCCCTTGCCTTGTCGCTTGAGCTTCAAGAGTATGGTCTTCGTATATCATGCTATATGGAATTCGTAGGAGGAAGAAAAATAAGATTTGTGGATCTTTTCTTAAAGATACAATATATTTTGTCAAATTTTTATTTTGATTGTAAATATTTTTTTTCAATAATTTTCCACGTTATCCAAGAAATACTATTATTGACACGTTTTTTAAGTTAAAAAAAATTGCAAAACGCGTAATAGTATTTTATAAGTGACATGGAAAACTTTTGAAAACATATCTGCAATCAATATAAAAATGTGATAAGATATACCGCATCTTTATAAGTTCATCTCCTAGTAGGCATTTAGTCGCAGAACAGTTCAGGGAAGCTCTTTTACATCTCGAGCCTTGCTCGAGCTATCTTCTAAATCCCTACGGGACTTAGTTTCAGGAGCGACGTGGTCGCCTCCTCAGCATCTTCACATTTTTTAAATGCCGACAATACTTAGTCGCGCGACGGCGCATTCGTCCTGTGCTGCGGATACCAGTGACGGACCTCTGGTACCGCGCCGAGCCCGTGTGCTCATAAAGGCACGATCATAGATCACGACAAAACGCTATTCGATCGGTGTGCCTTTAGCTCCGAGAAACTGAGGCGTCTTCCGAGCATGGAGCGCCAAAAAGGGTAGCCGACTTGAAAGTTACTACTTCGCGAGATTATTTCCGTATATATAGTGCGTTAATATAAGTTCGTGTGCGATTAAGTTGAAATTACGTAAAGTCCGAGGACTCTTCTCCTAAGCGTTCTGCGCTCCTTGACTTAAAGGCTATGTCGCTCTTCAACATGTCGGGGCGCGTCGTAAAAAAGTGACACGTTCCGTGAAGCTGTGACCAGCTTGCGTTTACAGACATCAGGAGACGCACTCTCCACGGTCATCCCTAGATTAGGTCTGCGTCCATGTCATCTTAAAGACACGCTTGTTTCGAGCGCATAACAGTGGTCTGTTTTTTGTAATTGAACTGGCTGTATTAGCTTGCATTAATTCTTTTTTCTCTTTTTTTACATCAAGTCACAGTTATATATTTTTCTTTTTAAGTTTTAAAAATGCGCTAATTCAATTACAAAGAATAGACTTCCGATAGCGAAAAAGTTCGCAGTCGCGACGACTTTTATCCAACCCCGAAAATGAATTAGCCGTTCTTCCGTTCAATCGGCTGTATGAAACAGAGCTGTTATGTTAATATCTTGAATTATCTATTGATGAGTGGATTTCGTTTGTTTAGTTAGCGATGGAACAATTTTAGCGTGTTCAATTTAAAATTCAACAAAACCGAATTCGCGTTCACTTTTGTTTTCAGAACTTTATACTTTAAGTTAACGAAGTTTATATTCAGATACTCTATATATGTATTGTTAATACGCTATCTCTGATATCGGTCTTTCGTTTGTGTAGGATAAGATCTACGTGTGCATTCAATGCGAGACTTTCATCGGTAGGCAGTCACATATGTTCCCAATGAACAGAGAAGGCCCGCAGGGTACTTACGTTAATCCTGAGGGTATTATACACGAAACTATAACCTTTTATCATGTTCAAGGAGTGGCGCTTAGTGGCTCTTCACCTTCGACTAATTACAGTTGGTTCCCAGGGTAAGAAAATACTTTATATCAACGTATATTAGAACAATTGTCACGCTCTAACTCTGGCAATGATATCTATTTAGTTATGCCTGGACAGTAGCGCTTTGCAAACGTTGCCGTCGTCACGTCGGTTGGAAGTTCACCGCGACAAATAGCGATTTAAGACCAAAAGTTTTCTGGGGCGTGACACGCGGAAGTTTGAAAGACAAGGACTTGAAATTGAAGAAGCAGGAATAAAGATGATCCATGTACAAATAATCTATATAGACAAGGATAGCTGTTATATTATCAGTAGTCGTATAAGTTACAATACAGAAGATTTGTTTATGTTCAAGCTGTCAGTTAATGCTATTGCAGATTGAGATTGACTCTAACTCCATTATTAATTGTTTTATTATAAAATCTTTTTTAATGCAGACTACAAAACTAAAAGATAACGTATTTTGATTGTCATTTTTATACTAATTGTTTTGTCGATATGTATAATAGAATTGGTTAACATACAATATCTGTTGAAAGTGTTTCTGGAGGTTTACATACGGATACCTCAATGCTACCGGAGTTTTTTTGGGTTTTTGTAATTGTAATAAAAAAAATGCAAACTGTGGGTGTATATATATATATATATATATATATATATATATATATATATATATACACATATACGTTATATATAGAAAAATATGAGTTTTCTATATTATAATAAAAGAATATGAAATCGCGTACATGAATATATTATTTGTTAGATCTTTTATCATAGTTATCAGAAAAAAATTTCATATATGTTCCATATTTTGAATGTATTTAAATGTATATAATATGTATATAATTTAAACACCTTTTTCAGTTCACAAAATTTTAAATCCCTCAAAATTGAAGATTTAAAAAACATAAAATCTCTAAATTTATTTAAAAAATGCTTAACATAATTGAAAAATCCATCTCCCAAAATAGTATTTCATTTTTAAACTACCACGGATTAAGAGATTAAAGTTATGTAAAAATTGTTTAAATTTTATTAACCCTTGTGTACGCACCCAACTTTACCAACGTTCGGACGCACCCGGGTACCCCGGTGCCCACCTCTCATTTTTTCAATTTTTTCAATATTTATGCAATTGAAATGGTTTCCTTAACGTTTATCTCAGTAAATAAACATAAAAAATGAGAGGCCGAAGCATTTGTAAATAAATTGGCCTGCTGTAGCTCGTACAAAGGTAAGAGAAAACAGGATTTTTGAAGTCGACGCAGGTAGCGCGCGGTTACTAAGGCTGCCAGGCAGTCAGCTGTTTGGAGTTTTAAAAGCAAACAAAAAGTTCCCCTCCTTACATCTAAAGAAGGGTCTGAATAGATGTGAGTCAGTGCGAATCGTGTTCTTCGCACGCACAGACGTGCTACAGTTAACGGAACCGTTTGGCTAGCCTACGCAATATACTGTAGAGACATGGAGGAATTATCGAGGACTGAATTTGCAAGGTAAAACAAAATGTACATCAATGGTTTTTTTT
>NW_022639507.1:767237-774977 GCF_010583005.1 Odontomachus brunneus | reverse complement strand
ATATCATAACGTGCAAATAATGAGAAATTATAGCACCAAGATCGCTATTGAAAGTGTAATCGGTCGGCCAGTAAATCCAGTGGAGGCTGATCCAGATCCGTCAGTTCAACGAGATGCATCAGGAAGGAAGAAAGTTATCGGTTCCTGCCATATTTGTTACAAACAAACAATTAAGAAGAGAAGGAAAACACGAAAGGCCTGCTCCGAATGTGATAGGCCTATTTGCGATGAACATGCGATAACTTTTGCCAAGTGCATAGAATGCAATAAATAAATGTTTTTTTTGTTTTTTAAATAAATTTTCATGTATTTTCTTATTACGCAACTCATTTCACATGCATAAATCAAATAAATTAATAAAAAAAGCTAATAGTTCACTCAAAATTGAATTTTTCTATGGTGGGCACCCGGGTAACCGGGTGCGCACACAAGGGTTAAAAATATTTCTCCAAAAAAAAATAAACATTCTGTATTATCGACAATTGAGAGATTCAAATATTCGCTAAAATCATTAAAAATTATAATATTTATTTTGTGTATATATACACAAGACCGTTCCGCGTAAGACGTGCCAAAAGAAAAATATAAGTAGAACAGATAAAAGTGAACAAAAATTATAGAGGTCATTTTTCAAACAATCACGTAAAATTTCGAGATATTAATTAAAATATTTGGACATATCAGAACGCGGCAGGCGGGATATACGGATCGTATTCGCGGCCGGCGAAAAAAAAATGGACGATTGCTCGCGGGTCATTTGGCATATGGAAATGGATAGCTCCGTGTGTGCATACGTGTGCGCTCGTCTATTTTCTTCGCCGGCCGCGGCGAGTCACATGTCCCACTTGTCGCGTTGCGCGCTCTAATTTGTCCAACTATTTCTATTAATATCTCGAAATTTTACGTAGTTGTTTGAAAAATGATCTCTACAATTTTTGTTCGCTTTTGGGTGCGTTCGAAAACACTGAAAGTCCACGACGGAAAGTGGCTGTGATGGATGAGCTTGGTGGGGTTAGTGGAGTTGGTATCGAGAGGAGTTTTCGAACAGCCATGAAAGAATGCTCAATGTGACATACTACATGTGTGTTGTGCCTACATATGTTGTACAAAATGATCGAAAACGTATTTCGACATTAGCTATAATTGCTTCTCAGCAAAATAATAATAAATTAATAAATTTAGTAATTAATTAATTAATTAATTTAATAATTATTAATTTATAATTTAGTTATCTGGAAAGTTAATTGATTATATATTCCTCGGTCCGAGAACTCGGATCGATTTCTAGCATCGTGGGCACCAGGCCTAAGGAAATTTATAAACTTATTTATTACTCCTTACCTTTAACATCGTATATATAGACATTTCCCTTGTCATCCTTTTGTATATTTTTTTTAATATCCATGCATAAAATATGACGACCCGGGATGAAATTTTCCATTTTTTTTAACAAATTGTTACTGATTCGCGACTTTTAACGTGCCTCGTATCTCGTAAGAAAATTTCAGAACCTATAAAATACAAAAAGCTTAATAAGCTTTATTTATATTTAAAGACAATATTCTGACAATATACATCACTATAGAAATAAACCTAAACCTGGCTAACCTACACTGCTGTATTTAAATTTTTTATCTTACCGTGATGGCTAATGGTTGTACGAATGTTTCGAAGAACAAAAAACCATAAATAATTTAGTAATTTCATACTGTATTGCACTCTTTGCGCACTCTCCACCATCTCCACCGATTCACACCGCGCAAAAGAGAGTGGAGAAAAGTCACACGAGTGGTCCACGGAGTACGGTTTTCGAACGGCCATGGTCGCATGGTCAGTGTGCCCACTAGGGGTTTTCGAACGATCTGAGTGTGACAAAATACACACGGGTGATGTTTTCGAACGCACCCTTTATCTGTTCTACTTATATTTTTCTTTTGGCACGTCTTAGGGCCCTTGCAAAATGCGAGGCAACAGGCAATAGGAACAGGCAATAGCCAATAGGAACAAGGAATAGAAAAAATTGACCAATCAGAATTTCTATTCTCTATTCCTATTGCCTGTTGCCTGGCATACTGCAAGGGCCCTTATGCGGGACACCCTGTATACAGGGTGTCTCACACTCTCCTCTAGGCATTTTGGGGAGCGTCCCGATTGACCACGATACGACTGGACACAACCAACCGATGAAAAGAATTATTTAGTGAATTACTAGGTCGAACCAATCATTACAATCTGTGTCCAATCGTATCGTGGTCAATCGGGTCCCACCCGGCATTTTATGGGGACGTAGAACAGGTTGAGGTAAACTGTAGATAAATGCGCACATATACGTGAAACGGAACGCGGCTACTGTGTGCAAAAATTACGTTTCATCTATAAAAATTCTTTGAATATTTTTTTAATAAACGAAGAGTGTGACGACTACAACTTTTTGTAGGTTACTCAGAGGCTGTTTACGATAATTCGAGTTGGAGTAAGTACGAGTTAGTTTCACCAGAGCCGAGAAATATGATAGATACAACATCTAATATTTTCATGATTTATGACAACTCAATGCTGTCCGATAAATCGAGTAGAGTTAGGGTAGTATAGCGGATAGTATATGAATTAACAGTATCAGGTAACATAGTTTCGTAAAATATATAACAATAATATTACGAAACAATGATTTATTACATTTTAGAAAAATTAGAAGCACTAAATTAAATTATGAAAAGATATCATGTATTTGTGAAATATTCAATAATAACAGATTAATAATAGGTTAGAATAATTGTTTTCTACTTTTGAATATTTTACAAATACATGATATCTTTTCATAATTTAATTTAGTGCTTCTAATTTTTCTAAAATGTAACAACTCATTGATTCGTAATATTATTGTTATATATTTTACGAAACTATGTTACCTGATATTGTTAATTCTTATACATATACTATCCACTATGTTATCCTAACTCTACTCGATTTATCGGACAGCATTGAGTTGTCATGAATCATGAAAATACTAGATGCTTGTGCCTATCATATTTTTCGGCTCTAGTGAAACTAACTCGTACTAACTCCAACTCGAATTATCGTAAACACCCAGAGATATAACTTCGATAATATATCAAGGTCAAGATCATAGGGGATGTGTATGTAGGTCTTTTAATATATAAAAGTTTACCAATAAAATAATTCTAAACTTAAAGTTTTTAAGTAGGTCTTTTAATATGTAAAAGTTTACCAATAAAATAAATCTAAACTTAAATTTTTTATTTTTAAAAGATTAAAACAGCATCACTTGATTAAAATCTTGATCATTATTGCGAATATCGCAAAACGACTTACTATACGACTTTTATGTTCATCTCAACCTGTTCTACGTCTCCACAAAATGCCTGGAGGAGAGTGTGAGACACCCTGTATATATATACAGGGTATCTCACCTCCGGGCATTTTGTAGGGACGTCATGGATGTAGAAATATAAGGATAGAGCGTAAGCTGAGTTTATGGGCAAAGGAGGTGAAGCCGATTTAAGGGACGAGGTATCTCTAAAACTGTGCCTTTTTGATTGGTTAAGTTATACTCATGCGCAGTACCGCCAATTATAAACGAAGTATTAAGAACATGAACATATAATTCAGAATAATACGTGAAAAATTAATAACATAGTGGGTAGGAAGCGATTCTATGCAAAAATAGGTAAAAAAAAGAATAACATTTTTTTTATTGCAACTTCGTTTTCGAGAAAATCGATGTTAAAGATTTATCGAGTAAAGAACTTACTCTTGGCAATGCATTCCGTTTAATTGTACATATAGAGCTATTATTAGTAAATGCCTCTTTGTTAAAGTGCAGGAAGCAAACGCGGGATGAATTCGATATTGATTTAATATGTAATATATCAAACCAACATATACAACCCACACAGCACGTAATATCGCAGAAATATCACAGCAATATTATATTTTCATTGCAATATTACCAGGATATTACCAGAATATAACAGAAATAATGCTGGAATATTACTAAGATATCACAGTAATATTAAAATGTCCGCGGCAAATGCATCACAGTAATATAATGGTGAAAATCACAATGATATTACTGTGAGAAAATCATAATATTTAAAAAAAATATACTTATATATTCCTAGGTTTTCTCATGTTTCATAAACTACTACGTATCGAAGGTTGTCAAATACACTCCAAACTTTCGTGAAATCCTCCAGCGATAATTTCGATCCCAAGCATTATACTATGGTCACCCACCCATGTCCTGACCGCATTAAAACTATTGCTTAACCTGACGATCAAGCGCGCACGCGATGACTCTGATGACTCCAACGATGTTCTTACAATTCATGCTTATATAATGTATCCTTATAGTGTTCACAGTACATTATAATATACTTAGCAAACATCAAATAATAGTTATATAATTTTTACTTAGTGTTTGTTGGATAATTTGCTGATAGATATTGAAACAATGCAACAACATTCGATATGCGATAAATATTGATGTAATGTAGTGAACCAGTGATAATTACTTTTAGATTTTTAACAAAATGTTATAATGATTAATCCAAACAACAAAAAAATTAAAAAATCCAAATTAAACAAATCGAAATATTAAATTTTAAAAGAAACTTTTAAAAATACTATTTCTGTAAGGGAAGGTGACTTCAAATGACGCCGTAATAACGTTTTAATAATGTCTATAATGTCAAAGAAATTGATATGTTAATTGATGTCACCATTCTATTTATAATATGATATATTGCTATAATTTAACTATAATACTGCAAATATATAAGTATAATATTTCAATGATATAAATGTGTAATATTTCAATGATATAAGTATGTAATACTGCAGTAATATTTCTGTAATATTTTAATGACATATGTAAAGGTGCAATATTTCTGTAATATTTCACTGTGATATGTAATATTACCACTATATTGCAATATCACTGCAATATTTCTGCAATATTACGTGCTGTGTGGGGAAGCATATCATCTTTTGGAATACTGTGAAGAATATTTAAAAACAGCCTGTTTTTCATTTACAGTTCATAATCAAAAGATTATCTTACATATAAAATGTTATTTTTTCACTTTGCATGTGTTTTTTCCAATTTTGGCAGTCCGATCTACTTTTGCAAAAAGGAACACAGCACCATTACTCCAACGAGTTATTAACAATAAACAATAAGACAATATTTGCTAACCTCCTCATACGTGCTCAGACGTTAGTGGACGCTAACATGTGGTTTGTTCTTTTCAACTTCAACTTCAATATTTGGCTCCAAACCTCTCTAATGGCTCCTGCACATAGGACACGGTAATGCTTGCCGCGCGGCGGAATTCGCGCAATAGCCAATCAATATGCTACTTTCCGTAATAATCTTCTAGCTCTTACGGAAAAACAATATATTGATTGGCTGTCGCGTGAACTTCCGCCGCGCGGCAAACATTACCGCGTCCTGTGTGCAGGAGCCATAAGAGTTATGCCCCAACACCATTATTCCGATTTATAATATATTTCGAGAGTAATGGCTCCTGCACATAGGACGCGGTAACGCTTGCCGCGCGGCGGAAGTTTACGCGACAGCCAATCAATATGTTGTTCTTCCGTAAGAGCTAAAAGGTTATTACGGAAAGCAGCATATTGATTGGCTGTCGCGCGAACTTCCGCCGCGCGATAAGCATTACCGCGTCCTGTGTGCAGGAGCCATAAAGTCTTGGAAAATTCCAATGTACGTTCAAAAAAATCACAAAGTCCGAACTTGTTCAAACACGTCTTGTCGTGACGGCAATTAGACCGGGAACCAGTTTGTTCTTTTCAACTGCACTGCTACACTGGTGCAATAAGTTCAAACTATTATAATTCTAACTTATTGCACCAGTACAACAATGTAGCTGGAAAGAACAGATCTATGGACGCGAAGACGGTACTATTACGCTTGCGCATAATAAAAACCAATCAAAATCAGGTACAGTTTTTACCTCCCTCTCTCTGTGGCTTCATCCCTCGGGATTACACTCCATCCTTATATTCCTACATCCATGGGGGACGTTGAATGGGTTGATATGAACATAAAAGTCCTATACCGTTTTGCGAAATTCGCAATAATAGTCGAGATATTAATTAAAAAAGATTAAGGAAAAACGCACGCTGAATGGTAGAGGACGGACCGCTCGAGTCACAGCGCGGCCCAGTAATAAAGCGTGCGGATGTCGCGCGCGGTGATTGGAAGACAATGCTCCACTGCCTATTCTTATCTCGGCGCGGTGCGACAAGACATAGGAGCGCAGTATAAATATAGGCAGCGTGCGTTTTTCCTTAATCTTTTTTAATTAATATCTCGACTATTATTGCGAATTTCCCAAACGGTATAGAACTTTTATGTTCACATCAACCCATTCTACGTCCCCACAAACTACCCGAAGGAGAGTGTATCCTTATAGAAATATCATACTAAGAAATACTGAAAAATTATTAGTAATTAAATATTACCATTCAGTAATTTTTTAGCCAGTACTTAATTTCTGGTGAATACTGATAATAAAATCACTGTTAAATATTGATAGTAATCAAATACTGAGAATTATTATGCGAAAGTGAAAAATGAGAAAATCATAATGTTTACAAAAATATACTTATATTCCTAATTTTCTCATGTCTCATAAACTACTAGATATCGAAGCTTGTCAACAACATTCCAAACTTTCATGAATCCTCCTGCGATAATTTCGATCCCAAGCGGTATATCACTGGTCACCCATCCACCCATGTCCTGACCGCATTAAACTGTTGCTTAATCTGACGATCGAGCGTGCACGCGGTGACTCTGATCACTCCAACGATGTTCTTACAATTCATGCTTACATAATGTATCCTTATAGTGTTCACAGTATATTATAACATACCTAGCAAATACTAAATAATAGTTATATAATTTTTACTTGTTATTTATTGGATAATTTGTTGATAGATATTGAAACAATGCAACATTCGATATGCGATGAATATTGATGTAATGTAATGAACCAGTGATAATTACTTTTACATTTTTAACAAAATGTTATAATGATTAATCCAACAAAAAAAATTTTTAAATCCAAGAAAATTCAAATTAAACAAATCGAATTACTAAATTTTGAGAGAAACTTTTAAAAAATATTATTTAAAACAATAGTGTTGTTTCATCAAATGACATGGTTTCCTTGAACAAAATAAAAGTTTTATTTTCATCATTTTAAAAAATGATATTTCGTTTAAGAATATAATATTTTAATGAAATAAAAGTATCCACAAAATTAAACAAGTACGAATATTAAATCTAAAGAAAGTATTTTCTCCGAAAAAACGGTATAAGAAGTATAAAAAATATGCAATAAGACAAATTAATGATTGCCACTAACGAGTGCTATTCTAAGTACTATTCTATAAGTATTATTGATGTAAAACATTACAGAATTTGAAATACAAGTAACAAAAATAACTAGTAAATAAATAAAATATATTATATTCGTAATATTTCTTTAAATATTACTGCAATATTGCTAAAGTAATATTGCAAATTAATGTCATTGCAAAGTCTTTGCAACATTGCACTGCAATATGCAATCTTGCAACATTATAGCAATGTTGCTGCAAGCTTCTGTGCTGTATGGGCATTGCTGAGACTCGAGCCTGAGACTTCTTCCAGGTAGCAGACACGTCAAAATGACATCCAAATCTAAGTAA
>NW_022639507.1:766236-766755 GCF_010583005.1 Odontomachus brunneus | reverse complement strand
GCTGTCTGGGTTAATACTTTTAATCTTAACAGTACTTTGCGTAAGTATTTCATCACTTAGCAAAGTATTACATATTAGTATTTAAATATTGACAATGTTCTGCGTAAGTATTTTATCACTGGACGAAGTATTACATATCAATATTTAAGTATTAAAATCAATCATAAGGTAGGATTTGTAACATTAAATATTGAAATACTTGAGTACTAAAAGCTGTATTTGAATCACAGAATATTACTAAATACTGTACTTTTAATACTGAAAATAAATAATTAATCAACGATTCTTAGTATGATATTTCTATAAGGGTATTGCCCATTTAAAGTTTAAGGAAGAAAAATATTATAGTTTGTTCGCCTTTTAAGCCGCAAAATATAGACGAAACCGTTTAGCGTATAAATAATGTAAGAAATACTGGTACGATAATTCGAAATTAATTTTCTATCAAGGAATGTATAGAAAATTACTGCAATAAAACAGCAGATAATGACATTTTTCTATCATGTTAATAAAATACTG
>NW_022639507.1:765250-766226 GCF_010583005.1 Odontomachus brunneus | reverse complement strand
AATTAATTTGGTCGATCGTCCCGTTCAGATTATATTAAGTTTTATCAAAATCGAAGCATGATATATTTTTAAATAAACCATCAAAAAAATTTTGTAAAAGTTATTTACATAGCGAGACTAATATTTTATTTGATGCTGCTGCCTTCAGTACTTATTGCATGACGGTTAAATCGGATTTAATGACATAACAACATTAAAAAAAATAATAAGATGAGAAATTGTATGAGAACAATTATGAGAACAATTTTTACCAGGAATGACATGTGTACTCCTTTAAATGGCCATTTAACCGTTGTACTATTCTATACTTGTACTCGTTATTTCTCTATTATTGTTGCTTTTTTATAAAAAATGAGTAATACAATTTTAAAATATAAACATTGTTTTTTATTGTGTATATGTGTACAATTATTGCACAATATAATTATCTTGACTTCTCTGCAGCAGTTTTACATACGAGTAGTTAGTGTGAAGCCCGACACCCTTAGGATGCCGCGCTTTGCTCCCTCAGCCGTGAAGGCTATACGCAACATGCTACCATCCGCTTTCTACCGTTTGTCAACCACTGACAGGGGAAGGGCGATAGAAAAATCCAACAGCGCCTGCGGGACGTGTTCGCAGGATGAGCGGTTTAGCCGTGACGCGCGCGCCGCCTGCCCTTAGGCTGCAGCGCGCGCCCCACGCCCACGGGGACCACGGGGAGGCTCGCTCACTAGTGTCTCGCCCAGACACACGCTCTGACCCTTTTGGATGGGAGGGGAAGGAAAGAGGAGTGGGCACTGAGTATGGGTGACGGAGTGGATATGGGTGATGGAGTGTAATTGTTCGAGGTCAGTCTTAGCTAAAAATTAATAATCATCATCAGCCGTATTGCAAAGACCTCAGTTTTTCTACCTGCCGTTCTTTAGAGCATCTCAGAGGGATAAGATGCTCCACTAGTAGATAGGGACAGGGATTACATACGAGTAGTATATAA
>NW_022639507.1:763494-765240 GCF_010583005.1 Odontomachus brunneus | reverse complement strand
TGTTTGACCATAACGGTTGAACCGATGAGATTCTAGATAGGCTCAATCAATTCCTTGGGTTTATGTTAGTTAATAAAACTGTCTTTACTTTTGCTCTACGTTTTCTAGAACCTGAGATATTTTAGCTCAAAGTCCAAAATCGCTAAGTTTTACGATTAAGGAATTCGTCGTCTGAGAAAATGTCCAGGTTGACGTATTTGTCGCCAGAAAGGGTGTATATCAGTTGGACACGGGGCAATTGGACACAGTCCAATCACAAGTCGCTGTTCCAAGGGACCCTACAAATGTCTCTAATCACACGATGCTGTGATTGGCTGTGTTCAAATGCATTGTTTTGAGATACACAATCGACCCCCTGGGAAACTAGAGTGAAAGTATATTTTGTCTCGCTCTAACTTATTGCACCAGTTCAGCAGCGCAGCTACAAAGAACAGACTATAACTCATACCAAGTTTCCGAACACCTAATCTGAGCCGTAGCGTTTCTGGCGGGAGCTGTGCACTTGGACACGGTGCATTTGGACACAGCCAATCACAGCACCGTATGATTAGAGACATTTGTAGGGTCCCTTGGAACAGCGACTTGTGATTGGACTGTGTCCAATTGCCCCGTGTCCAACTGATATACACCCTTTCTGGCGACAAATACGTCAACCTGGACATTTTCTCAGACGACGAATTCCTTAATCGTAAAACTTAGCGATTTTGGACTTTGAGCTAAAATATCTCAGGTTCTAGAAAACGTAGAGCAAAAGTAAAGACAGTTTTATTAACTAACATAAACCCAAGGAATTGATTGAGCCTATCTAGAATCTCATCGGTTCAACCGTTATGGTCAAACAAAAAATCTGGTGTGTATTCAACTAGTGTCGCGGCGTTAGTATACATGGCCGTTTCGCGCTTGCACTTGGCTTCGCGACACTACCGTGTCGCTTGATTCATTAAATATGTTAAATGTGTTAATTTTTTAAAGTGTGTTAAATTAAGGTTTACTAAATACATTTGAATTATAATTATTGTTTAAATTGATTTTTATTAAAACCATTGCAATTTATATTTCGTTACGAACATTCAAAAATGTTCTAAAATACAATATAAACAGCTATTAATTCTATTACAATTTATTTGTCTCGCACAGCGTAGCGTGGACACCTTCATGGTAATGTTATTCGATGATTTTGACAGCTCAAGTTGAAATATGCAAATTTTTACGCACCCCATTAATAGGAGCACTTTTTGCATTTGTCATTTTTCTGTACCTGAGCGCGCGAAATCTCAGCCCTGCCATTCGTTAAATGTAATCGCATCCCGTTTAAAAGCTATTATAGCCTCGACATTTTTGTATTAGAATTTTCTTCTTAAAATATTGTAAGGAATCTACCATTAAGAGCAATTCCGATGGTTTTAGGACACCCTGTATATGTATGTATGTATATACATAGTATCTTATATTATATAAATCTTATATTATATAAATTTTAACGGTATATTAAAGATATACTTCACATAGTAACTTAGAAGCTTTCAAACATCTCTAACCTCTCTGTTTTTTTAACATTTTATTACTTTAAACAGTTTTAAAATTATACCAGTTGTTGTACTTTTATTTTACTTGAAGCATATTTTATTGAAATTTTTATCAATTTTTAGGACTTTTTATATAAATTATAAGTTTTTTTGGTGATTATAGCATGTCTTGAATCTCTCAGTTCTCCCTGGTGTAGAAATTACATTAATTATTCTTATA
>NW_022639507.1:763037-763484 GCF_010583005.1 Odontomachus brunneus | reverse complement strand
GGAATTAAAAATTTATTTATATCTTCAAACTTACGAGCAATTTCTCTTCTCCTACATTTCGTATTAGTCATTTTTATCATATTTTGAGCAATATCCCTTATAAAAATATCATACTAAGAATCATTGATTAATTACTTATTTTCAGTATTAAAAGTACAGTATTTAATAATATTCTGTGATTCAAATATAGCTTTTAGTACTCAAGTATTTCAATAATGTTACAAATCCTACCTTATGATTTATTTCAATACTTAAATATTGATATGTAATACTTCGTCCAGTGATAAAATACTTACGCAGAACATTGTCAATATTTAAATACTAATATATAATACTTTGCTAAGTGATGAAATACTTACGCAAAGTACTGTTAAGATTAAAAGTATTAACCCAGACAGCATACAATATTAGTAAGTTATTAGATAAATATTTATAAATATTTATTTT
>NW_022639507.1:758041-762780 GCF_010583005.1 Odontomachus brunneus | reverse complement strand
TAAAGAAATATTTTTTTTAATTTGTAAAATAAGCTGTAAAATTATGAATTTATAAATAAAAAAGTGATTTCTTTGATTTAAAATATCTACATATTTAAGAATAAACAAATGATTTCTTTACAAGGAGAAAATTAGTGTTCTTAAATATAAAAACTGTTTAAATAAATATTTGCTTGTTTTAAAAGTAAATAAAATACAAGTAAATCATTTTATAAATCTGAATAAATTACTTTCTAATATTAAAAGTATTTTTTTATGTTTCAAATTAAAGTTTCTTTTATTATCAGAAAAAAATTTATTTAAATTTACAAAATAATTTATTTTACTTACTTTTAAAACATGTAAATATTTTTTAAATATACTTTCTACATACTTTTTAAAATATATATTTTTTAAAG
This sequence comes from Odontomachus brunneus, assembly GCF_010583005.1. NCBI lineage: Eukaryota > Metazoa > Arthropoda > Insecta > Hymenoptera > Formicidae > Odontomachus > Odontomachus brunneus. Next base: position 762,382 of record NW_022639507.1, on the reverse strand, counting down.
AATCTATTCTCTTCTTTTAAATAAATCATATGTTTTCGTATATGGATATACCATATGTACACAATATAAAGCGTCTCTCAATTAAAGTGACAGTGACGTAGTAGATAAGGTGAATGACACAAGAATCAGCCAAAGTAACAGACTCACGTCAAAATAACGTAAAAAACTGATCATAACTGGTCGAATGACGTCAAGTGATTAAATAACGACGTCTTTAAAACGTCTTTTTTGTGACATCTTAATGACGTTTCTGTATAACGTCTTGAAAACGTATTATTGACGTTTAGAGACGTCATAAAACGTCATTAAGTCGTATAAAATGTCGTTATCGATCTGTGACATTAGACTATCATTTTGACGATATTCTCACGATATTTTTGATCATTCCTTGGTTATTTTTTATCCTGAACTTATTTAGATTTGGATGTCATTTTGACGTGTCTGCTACCTGGGAGAGGTCTCAGGCTCGAATCTCAGCAATGCCCATATAGCACAGAACTCTTATAGAAATATCATACTAAGAATCATTGATAATTACTTATTTTCAGTATTAAAAATACTGGATAATAAGTCATTATCAATGATTCTTAGTATGATATTTCTATAAGGGAAGCTTGCAGCAACATTGCTACAACGTTGCAAGATTGCATATTGCAGTGCAACCCAGATAGCCAAATCTGCGCGAACAGATTTCGAGCAGAGCTTGCTATCAATTTTTGATGGCAAATAGATAACAAATTTGATGCAGGATCTGTTATATCAAATTTTGTTGCCAAATTGCCGCTAGATATGCGGCAGAGCTTATTGTCGGATAATTATTACAGATTTGCAGCAAAAACCGCGCAGAGCTTGTAGCGATTTAACGGCAAATTGGCGGCAGAAACCGCGCAGATCTTGCTGCGCTGCAAGCTTTGCGCGGTTTTTGCTGCAAATTTGGCACCAATTGCCTGACAGCAAGATCTGTCGCCAAAATCGTAGCCTAATGTAGACACAGATGGCTATGGTTTCACTGTGGGTTTTTGATCAAATTTGCTGCCAATCTGCGCTCAATTTGCTTACTAGGAATGTTGCAGAGACTTTGCAGTGACATTAATTTGTAATATTACTTTAGCAATATTGCAGTAATATTTTAAAAAATATTACGAATATAATATATTTTATTTATTTACCAGTTATTTTTGTTACTTGTATTTCAAATTCAGTAATGTTTTACATCAATAATACTTATAGAATAGTACTTAGAATAGCACTCGTTAGTGGCAATCATTAATTTGTCTTATTGCATATTTTTTATACTTCTTATACCGTTTTTTCGGAGAAAATACTTTCTTTAGATTTAATATTCGTACTTGTTTAATTTTGTGGTTTTTTTTATTTCATTAAAATATTATATTCTTAAACGAAATATCATTTTTTAAAATGATGAAAATAAAACTTTTATTTCGTTCAAGGAAACCATGTCATTTGATGAAACAACACTATTGTTTTAAATAATATTTTTTAAAAGTTTCTCTCAAAATTTAGTAATTCGATTTGTTTAATTTGGATTTTCTTGGATTTTTTAATTTTCTTTTGTTGGATTAATCATTATAACATTTTGTTAAAAATGTAAAAGTAATTATCACTGGTTCACTATATTATATCAATATTCATCGCATATCGAATGTTGCATTGTTTCAATATCTATCAACAAATTATCCAATAAGCAACAAGTAAAAATTATATAACTATTATTTGGTGTTTGCTAGGTATGTTATAATATACTGTGAACAATATAAGGATACATTATATAAGCATGAATTGTAAGAACATCGTTGGAGTCATTAGAGTCACCGCGTGCGCGCTTGATCGTCAGGTTAAGCAACAGTTTAATGCGGTCAGGACATGGATGTGGCCAGTGGTATACTGCTTGGGATCGAAATTATCGCAGGAGGATTCATAAAAGTTTTGGAATGTGTTGACAACCTTCGATATTTAGTAGTTTGAGACATGAAAAAATTAGGAATATAAGTATATTTTTGTAAACATTATAATTTTCTCATTTTTCACCTTCGCATAATAATTCTCAGTATTTAATTACTATCAATATTTAACAGTGATTGTATTATCAGTATTCACCAGAAATTAAGTACTGGCCAAAAAATTACTGAATTACTGGTAATATTTAATCACTAATAATTTTTCAGTATTTCTTAGTATGATATTTCTATAAGGATAGGTGCGCAAAACGCGGTCTTCCGCATGGTTCGGTGCTTAGCCTTATTCTCTTTAATATTTACACTTAATTTATATTCGGCTCTCTACCGGAGGACGTCCATTATCTTGCCTATGCGGATTACATTTGTTTATATACTACCAGTCAATCAATTGCCGTTGTATACGGTCTGATTAATGATGCGATGCATTTTTTTAATAAGAATATTGAACGACTTAGCCTTGAAATATCGTGTGTGAAGTCATTGTTTTGTTTGTTCTCTAAAGATAGACTCAAAAAGGCAAATGATTTCACTGACAAAAGGCATCTCAAGATTAAACTTAATAGTGATATCATTTCCAGGGTTGATTCGATTAAATTCCTGGGTGTTGTTTTCGACAGAAATCTAAACTGGAAGAGTCATTGGATGCTTTCCAATTGCTTAATCTTGACACATCTTGACACACACGTACACAAAACCAGTTTATTGGTCACATATCTAAAATATCTTGTAAGATAATATGCAATCAATAAACTGGTTTTGTGTAACACAGTGTACGCAACTGGAAAGCACCCAGTGAAAATCTTCGAATTGTAAGATCGCCATTTTTGTGAATATTCGATCGTAATTGGTCAATTCTTACGTTACGTCTTACGGTTACTGTTATGGAAAGTGTGTGTGGCCAGCTTTAGAATTGATCAATCACTTTGAGTATCGTCGAACCGTAAGGTCGCCATTTTTGTAAATATTTGGTTGTAATTAATCCATTTTTACGGTATGACTTACGTTACTGTTATATTAATTCGTGTACGGTGCCTCTTATAGCGAGCTCCCCGAACGCACCCGTTATATATATGTCGTTGATTGCACTAGTTCAACAGTGCAGCTAAAAAGAACAGAGCAATTGAGTGAGGGTGTGAGTGATTGTTTTTAACCAATAATTCATTTTTGTGTGTGCAACACATTAATCTGTTTTTGTTGTTTGTATACGTGAAGATTATATTAAATAAAATTATAACAATTTGTTGCTCTAAATCAGAGCTGCACAATTCAGGCGAGCCGACTGGGAGCGGTGCACTTGGACACGGTGCATTTGGACACAGCCAATCACAGTACCGTGTGATTAGAGACATTTGTAGGGTCCCTTGGAACAGCGACTTGTGATTGGACTGTGTCCAATTGTCCCGTGTCCAACTGATATACACCCGAGCCGACTAGCCAAGTAGTAACGCTGCGATATTTCCGTCATCCCCACCACTGACCGCGCTTACCACTACGGGTGCGTTCGTTTTGGACGCTCACATATTTAAAGCGCTCACACTTATGAGCGCTATTTTTGCCCGGTTACTTTGATTTCTAAGCGCACTCATCGAAAAGATCAAAACCGTTTCCTTTGGCTGTTGTAAGCAATTGTGAACGTAAAAATGGAGGATAAAGATAAGGAAATTGTTTGTATATTTGCTCAAATATTAGTTTCATTAGATGTTTTTGATGATAACGAAACAAATAACTTATATAAAGAAGAATTAGAAAAGTATTTATCCGTAATGATTGAATCAATAAAAAAAAACAATACCTTGGTTAAAAAACTATGTGGAAGTGATTGTACCATTATACAATGATGAAGTATTTAAGTCACATTTTAATAACTTTTCACTTTTTAACTTTTGTTTTATTTAAGATCAACGATTTTAACTTTCATATAATATTCATGTTTTATACAACAAAATATGAAGATTTAGGTAAATTTGTGAGAAAGTCCGTTTTCTTCATCAAATGTATTACTAGTGTTGCTGAAATATTACTTATTTTTTTTTTAATTACTGTTGGACATTGCTTTATTACTCAAAATAAATATGATTTAATAACAAAAATAATAAATTTTTATGAGAGGTGTCCTAAACTTATCTATTTCTACACGTTTTGCCTCATTTGATGTAACAACAAGTGTATACATTTTATTATTTGTAATATCTTGCAGAGTTATTCTGGTTTTGTTACTCTCGTTGGAAGTCATTTTGAAACACTATTTCACTTTAAGGTTTATATTGGAGGTTAGATTGCGTCGATTTCATCGACGCAATCTAACTTATCGTTCTCTTTGGAAAATAAGCGCTTATAAGTGCTCACGCCTTTACTGCCCTAC
>NW_022639507.1:757920-758031 GCF_010583005.1 Odontomachus brunneus | reverse complement strand
AAACCAGTTTATTGGTCACATATCTAAAATATCTTGTAAGATAATATGCAATCAATAAACTGGTTTTGTGTAACACAGTGTACGCAACTGGAAAGCACCCAGTGAAAATCT
>NW_022639507.1:746786-757910 GCF_010583005.1 Odontomachus brunneus | reverse complement strand
AGTTATTCTGGTTTTGTTACTCTCGTTGGAAGTCATTTTGAAACACTATTTCACTTTAAGGTTTATATTGGAGGTTAGATTGCGTCGATTTCATCGACGCAATCTAACTTATCGTTCTCTTTGGAAAATAAGCGCTTATAAGTGCTCACGCCTTTACTGCCCTACCTCGATAGAAGAAGTGAATGTAAGCGCGAGTTATGACGTCACGCATGACGTCAATATGCAGTTTCTAAGCGCTTATAGCGCCAAAGTAAACGACGTGAGCGATATTTATAAGCGCTTAAAGCGCATAAGCGTTCAAAGCGAACGCACCCTACATACGTACGCTCGGCTCCGTTTCATATGGTTAGTATCGGCGTGCTGTCGTCAAACATGAGCCGTTCAGTAAATAACTACAAGTGCGTAATGTGAATGAAAAGTTGTCACAAGTAATGTGAAACATTTGTACATTTGAATCATTAGATATAAATAAATATTTATACTTCCAATTATCTTGAAAATGTCTATTTATCAATTTTTCGCCACTGCATATTGAAAATTATGCAATAATTCCCGCAATGCGTACGTAAATACGAAATAAACGAGCTGTGTCAAGCTTCAAGCAGTGCCTTGAGCGAAAGACGAAACGGTTGATGCACAGATCGATATTACTACCACTACTTTAGAGGCTGCCCCGCCAGCGCTTTAAACGAGAGTGGAGAGTGCTTCTCAGCTACGAATGAAGGAAGTGGAATAAACGTGATAGCCAAGCGTAGCTACTGGGCCGCCAGTTGTGCAGCCCTGTTCTAAATTCTCAAAATTAACAAGTGATGGAATAACATTCCATACAATAAATTTTTAATATCATTTTTACTATTTATATTACTCAATTTTTTTTAGAATGGCTCCACTTCGCAAGCAATGTTTTTTTAAATAACTATGTATATAATTAGAAATTAAAGATATCGATATAGTATCGAAATAAAATCGATATAGTATCGATTTTTTTTTAAATATCAATTCAGTATCGATATTTATTTTTATCAATATTTTCGATCACTAGTATATATTTAAAATATGGTAAATATTACACACGTATATGCGTGGAGGAGGAGAGTTTCACCCCTCCCAAAAAACTAATTCAACCTAACCCATCCTTTAAATTTTTTAGTGAGTCCCAGATGCGCACATTGACAAACGGATACATCCAATCATATCTCGTTGTTTATAAAGTCTCTAGATATCTCTAGGTATACGGCGTTGTGGTTGGCTGTGTCCGTTTGTCAATGTGCGTATCTGGGACGCTCCCAGATTTTTATACATAAATTCTCAGTGAGAAATAATACAAGGATACAAAAATGTAAAGAATGGATTAGGTTAAATTAGTTTTTGGGGAGGGATTGCAAGGGGAAAGGCGAAACCCCTCCTCCATGCTTATACGTGTACTATACATTTATATAAATTTATTGTATTTCAATACACTGGGCGCGGTCCAGTAACCGCTACAAATGCTGCGCAGCGTTTCTATTTCTTGAATTTGAATGAAGAGAAAGATATAAAAATATTACAAAGCATTTGTAGCGCTTACTGGACCGTACCCACAGTGTGCAAAAATTACGTTCTATTTATAAAACTTTTTTAAAATAATTTTTTAATAAACAATAAGCGACGCCTAAAACTTTTTGAATATTACTCAAGAGGATGTCCTTGATAATAGGCAAGATCATCAGAGGTAGCTAAACAACATTTTTATCCAATTACCAAACTTTTTTTGTCAATAACTTTTTAACAAACAATGATCGACGTCTAAAACCTTTTGCACTCAAGAGCATAACCTTGATAACATATATTAAGAACAAGATCATAGGAAGTAAGTTCCCTAAGATATTTAAGGGTTTATCTTTAAGTTTTTTCAAAATACTATATTTTTTTTATAATTATATATTTTATAATTATCACGATTTTTAAAATATAATTTTTTTAAAATATAATTTATAATTATCACGATTTTTAAATATTTTAAACATAAAACACTGAATCTTTTATTTCAAGAAAAATTACGAAAATAATTCTTTAAATGAAATGTTTTCATAAATCCTTGTTAAAAAACAATTAAAAGATTATATACAGCTTTATTCTTTATTTTTAATAACCCTATAATCTTTTAATTGAGACGAGGGAAGTTATAAATTTTTTTAAAAATTTTCAACAAGCTTAAGTTGACAAAAATGCATCAGACATGAGTGACTTCCCGTTTACTATTGTCAAAAATATCTATTCACTGTAAGATTAAGAAGATTATTCGTTTATGGTTCAAAAGATCTAAAAAAAGAAATTAATTCTGAATTTAAGAATTCTGAATTTAAGAAAATTAATTCTAAATTTATTGATTGAATTTTAATATTTTATATATATGTATATATGTATGTATGTATATATGTATGTATGTATGTATGTATGTATGTATGTATGTATGTATGTATGTATGTATGTATATATATATATGTATGTATGTATGTATGTAAATATATGTACACTTTCTCAATATTCATCTAAAATTGATGTGGTTTGAATGGATGATTTGGATCGAATAATGACGGATCTTTGGTGTATTTTGGTTCTTTAGTCATATAGCCCATCAAGCCTGTGAACATGAAAAACTCAATATAGTTATTGCTCAATAAATATCTACCATTTTATTCAATCAGTCATAAAATTACAATACTATACATACCTACACGTTGAGCCTTCCTAATCTCTTCCATTATTCGCTTGTGTTTGTATTCACACAATCCAGTGATATGTTTCTCATATATCCTGCCTGTATAGCGGCTTTGAAACTGAGAGAGTAATCGTACATTTTTGTAATCTGGCTCAATATTCCATTTGCACAAAATACATTGACGTTTCTCTTTGAAATAAGGGTTCTCCATTTGTATGGGCTGCAAACACAAAAAAAACATACTTTACCAGTAGCCTTACACTTGTTCTTATGTATTATGTTTTTTTTATAGCTTTTTTAAAAGCTGCACTTTCTGAACTATCCAATAATATTTCTATTTCCTTCTCTCTTTCAACAGATATCAAATATATATCTACTGTATTTTTAAGATAATGCAGACAGTGCAACAATAAAAACATCTCTTTTTAACTGAACTAATGCAGTATTTCTTTTTTCTTCAATGCTAGGTTATATATTTGTTTCACTCTAGCAAAAACTGTAGTTCAGTTTAGAAATATTTTGTGATCATAAATCTTTTCCTTTAATGTAAATTCATGAAAGTGAATATTTCCAAGTACTATCAAGATAAATAAATTTTCATCTTCCACAAGATTAAAGTAAAATATTTAAGATCAACTGCTAGTTAAATTAGGATTTAATTATCAATTATGTAATTTGATATTTTTTTAATCAATCTTTTCATGTGAGCTAGAACTTATTTATTAATCATGTAATTTTTTCCTTAATATGAAATTGTGAAAAGTGAATAATCTTGCAATATTTAGAGATGATCATAAATCTTTTCCCCTAATATAAACTCATAAAAAGTAAACATTTTCATATATTTTTAAGTTTTCTATTTTTCAAGAGTTTATGCTACAGTAAAAGATTCATGATCAACTACTAGACTTTTTGTTTATATCATTTAGTCTTGTGCCAACTAATAATTTTATATTAAATTATCTATATTTCAGTAATATATATATTAATAATGGTGTTTTAAATTGATGTTTTTTATGCGTATTGTATTAGATTAGCATGTTGTTGTTTACATACATAGTAGAAATTAAAATTATTTTAACAGAAAATTACTACTTAGTACATGTATATCAGAAGGTGTAAACAAGCATATTTTCTACTAAACTGTCTCTATTTTGATAATGTATATAAACAATTACATTTGATGATGCGTCTTCTTGATACTGGCTTCTTGATATTGGCTTTGTTTACATTGAATATTTGGTATGTGTACTAAATAGTAACTTTATATTAAATAAACTTGATATTGACAATGCATGTCACCAACAATGTTTTCAACACATCTTTTTGATGAGTATCAGCTTAGTACATTGTTGTTTACATATATCTTCGATATTAAGATTATTTAATAAAAAGTTGCTATTTAGTATGCATATCAAACATTTGGTATAAACAAGGCCATTATATAAGTTTAGTAGACTATTGTTGAAATACATTGTCGATATTAAAATGAATTATTCAATAGAAGGTTATTATTTAGTACGTATATTAAATAATCAATATAAATTAAACGTTAAATTAAAATAATTTAAAAGAAAGTTCCTGTTTGGAACTTATATGTATCAAACGATCGGTGTAAAGCACAGTATGTATTTTATTAATTACATATTTATGAATTGTTTCAATATTCAGTAATTGGTAATTCAGAATATTGGTAGTAATATATAAATAAGCAAAGTTTTACATAAAGAAAATATTTTTGTTTACAATACACACATAAGATAAATACAACTTATGTTTAAGAATTAAAACAAGGTTGTGGACAAGGGGTTACATTTCGACATACCATGTCATCTTGAACTGCTACTTTGCTCTCCACCGAGCTATCGACGAAACTTTTACTAATCGTCCGAAAACACGATTTGCCGGCGACGAAGGCCCTCGAAATTCTCTCCAAGATAGTAGCAGAAATCATTTCAAGAATAGCCTACGGCGGTAATCTTCTCAAATCCTCCTAACTCATTACAAAAATCACAACCATAGAGTTATGCTGCAATTCTAGGCAGAATCATAAGGCTGATATTTCACGTGTCGTACGACAAGTTTTTTGGATAGATTCATTGGTTGACGAACAGAGAACCTAGAAATACTTTATTCGCCAACCAATAAACGTATCCGAAAAGCTTGTCGTACGACACGTAAAATAGTACCCTAAGTCTTGTAACTTGTGATCTGTTCTTTTCAGCTGCACTGCTGATCTGGTGCAATAAGTTAAAGCAGAGAGAAGCCTGAGAGCGGCCACGCCATATGTTTTGGGCGACACCGATTTTCACGCTGGTGCAATGCGCCATCTGCACCCGTTTTTCAGGTGGAACTACGTTTCCTATGTCCATTTTCAGACGATGCCGTAAAACAGCGATTCGGTGCGTGTCTATTCTACGCCCATTTCCTGGCGATTCGTGTCTATGCTAAGCGCATAATTGCGTGGTTAAGAACATTTGGACCATTGCGTACGAACTTATATTTCATTCAACATGCACATGATCTTTTCTCTTTATGCACTGTCATAAATTTATTTACATGTATATGCGTACGAAATATCATATGTACGTGTATATCCCTTATAGAAATATCATACTAAGAATCATTGATAATTACTTATTATCCAGTATTGTTAATACTGAAAATAAGTAATTATCAATGATTCTTAGTATGATATTTCTATAAGGGATACGAGAACCTGACCGCGAAAAGCACGCCCAATTCCATGCTCTACATAACGCAACGATATTAATCGCATTATTATAAAACATTAATTCCAGTAGCATAAACTGTGGAAAAACTAGTGTTCTTTAAATAACATCAATATCTTTCGTGGTTGCCGAGAAATAAAGAATAAATGCTAGCGGCATGTAAGAGCTTGATCGCAACATCGAAACATTTGCGCATTTCTATACTTTACCTAAAGCAGTGGTATTAATCGTAATATTATAAACAACTAATTCCAATAGAGTAAAGTGTAGAGAAGATAGTGCTTTTTGAACGAAATTGATATCTTTTGTAGTTGCCGAAATTAAGCAATAAATGCTAGCGGCATGTAAGAGCTTGATCGCAACATCGAAACATTTGCGCATTTCTATACTTTACCTAAAGCAGTGGTATTAATCGTAATATTATAAACAACTAATTCCAATAGAGTAAAGTGTAGAGAAGATAGTGCTTTTTGAACGAAATTGATATCTTTTGTAGTTGCCGAAATTAAGCAATAAATGCTAGCGGCATGTAAGAGCTTGATCGCAACATCGAAACATTTGCGCATTTCTATACTTTACCTAAAGCAGTGGTATTAATCGTAATATTATAAACAACTAATTCCAATAGAGTAAAGTGTAGAGAAGATAGTGCTTTTTGAACGAAATTGATATCTTTTGTAGTTGCCGAAATTAAGCAATAAATGCTAGCGGCATGTAAGAGCTTGATCGCAACATCGAAACATTTGCGCATTTCTATACTTTACCTAAAGCAGTGGTATTAATCGTAATATTATAAACAACTAATTCCAATAGAGTAAAGTGTAGAGAAGATAGTGCTTTTTGAACGAAATTGATATCTTTTGTAGTTGCCGAAATTAAGCAATAAATGCTAGCGGCATGTAAGAGCTTGAGCACAACATCGCGTTCAAGTGCTTATATGCCGCCAGTATTTTTTGCTCTCTTTCAGCAACTACAAAAGGTATCGATTTCGTTTAAAAAGCACAGACTTCTCCACACTTTACTGTATTGAAATTCGTGGTTTATAATATTACAAAAGCATCACTGCTTTAAGTAAAGCGTGGAAGCGTGCGTACGTCTCGACGTCGCGGTCAAGTGCTCATATCCTGCCAGCATTTTTTGCTTTCTTTCGGCAACTACAAAAGATATCGATTTCATTTAAAATTATTTCTTCTCACTTTACTCTATTGGAATTAGTGGTCTGTAATATTATGAAAAATACCACTGCTTTAGGTAAAGCGAGGGAGCGCGCTTACGTCTCGATGTGGCAGTCAAGTGTTTCTTTGCCGCCAGCATTTTTTCCTCATATCGCGCTTGCACGCTTTACTTAACACTCCAGTACTAATTGTACTATTATAAACATTTAATTACAGTTGTCGTGCCCCGTGTTGCTGGGGCGCGAGGAAGAAAAGATTCGAGATCGATGTTGCGGGCGCGGCAGAGTGTGTGGCGGTGGGACAGCCAACGGTTGTCGTTAGTGTAATAAAATAGTTTTGATTATAAAAAGTATTTAGTTTATTTATTAACATCCGAAACTTAGAGTTACACGCGGGAAGTGCGACAGGTACGCACGTCGCAGGCGAGAGACCGAGGTATTAAAAGCTATCGCGGGCGGTCTTCTCCGCTCTTTTATAATATTGTTTAGTCCTGTCAGAGGGGATGCCTGGCGACAAGGAGATTACCATATTTGGTAATCTTTATAGAAATATCATACTAAGAATCACTGATAATTACTTATTTTCAGTATTAAAAATACTGGATAATAAGTAATTATCAATGATTCTTAGTATGATATTTCTATAAGGGAATTATTTGATGCGTTTCGACTCGAGGTCCGAAATGCGGAATGTGCAAGGTGGTGCTTAGCGCAGCATTTGCACACCCGCTTCCTTGTTGTAGTGCAATCGAAACGGTTCCTCATGAAGCGTTTCGACAGCGCTAATAATATTCGCGATTATAACATCCCTCCCCCCATGGGAAAAGAAAACGGAGGTCCTCCCTTATAGAAATATCATACTAAGAATCATTGATAATTACTTATTTTCAGTATTAAAAATACTGGATAATAAGTAATTATCAATGATTCTTAGTATGATATTTCTATAAGGGCTAGCGAGGTTTTCGCAATCTTATTATATGTACATTTTTTTCCGTTTACAATTATGGTTATAATTGTTTGTGCTTATTATAATTTATTATACCGTATTCGTGTTACAAAATTTATTTTTCCTTATAAATATTTTTATATAAATGTGGTTACAATCGTGTACTATTTTTACCTTATGCGTATAAGCTGTGCTAGCGCAGGAATTGTGGGTATTATCGGTCTAGAACGTGTTCTTACATTTCACTGGCTACTGCGTTCTACTATGATTGGTGGGTCTTTTCTCTTTTTTATTTTTCTTATTATGAATACTGCCAGTATAATTACTATTACTATAGTTATTCCACTCGGTGCTGTTGTATATATGATGTTTTTATAATGAGTTAAGGAGTTCGATCTATTTTCCAAATTCTGGTATATTTGTGTTATTTTATTACTGAGTTCCGCTAATTCCGACGGATTTTGTATTATTTTCCCTTATAGAAATATCATACTAAGAATCATTGATAATTACTTATTTTCAGTATTAAAAATACTCGATAATAAGTAATTATCAATGATTCTTAGTATGATATTTCTATAAGGGAAGTATTACATATCAATATTTAAGTATTGAAATCAATCATAAGGTAGGATTTGTAACATTAAATATTGAAATACTTGAGTACTAAAAGCTGTATTTGAATCATACTAAATTGAATGTTATTAAATACTATACTTTTAATACTGAAAATAAGTAATTAATCAATGATTCTTAGTATGATATTTCTATAAGGGTTCTTTACATGTATATTGTGTAAGTTTCCATGAAAATTTTTAAGCATTAAGCGATGTGGTTTAAATGTGAAAAATAATGTAATACTACACTCGCATATTATGTACTAAGTGAGTAGAATTTCTTATAGTGAATTTCTTATTTAATTTTTATGGTTATACGATAATTGGCATTTGACATAAGAATCCTACGTCCATTAAAAATGAACGACGAAAGCCAATTGATGCGTGATAACGTATAAACAGTGAAAGCATACCGACGAAGTTTGCAAAGTTACGATACGTATGCATCAGAAAGTTAAAATGTAATATATTATAAATTGTATGCAGTAAGTAAAATGTAAGTTTATTTTATGTATTTATTGCATATATTTTATGTATTATTTTATATGACATATATATTTTCTGCAGATTTATAATTTTAAGATGAATAGAATATTTTATCTTTTAATAATTTATCCTAAAGTAATCTCAGACAAGCAGACTTCCAAGGGACATTCTAAAGACATCACTATGTCTTAAAAACATACTGAAAAAATTCTAAAGAGTGTCCATTGCAAATTAATGTTGTCGTGAGTATATTGTAATATTTATTTTACTTACAAATTCACGTTAAATCTTTCATTTTTCATGAGTTTAGTGAAGGTTTTCATCTTTCACGAGTTCATTAAAAAAATTTTCGCTTTTTACGAGTTCATATTAGGGGAAAAAATTCATGATCGCTACCCTGGGGGTGTCTCCCTATGCGGCGTAACTTGCGTAAGCGTAACTTGCGCCAACTAATCACATCATCTCATTTAAATTTCCGCCTAGTTATTTTGTGTTCTTTACGCTATTTTCGTTATGCCAAGTCCAATTTTTGGCTGCATTAGTAAGCGTATCTTTTAGTCGTTTGAACTAAAAGGAGTGATGAAATGAATATTGTCACATATAACAAGTTTTGCAAAGCAATAATAAGAAATGGGTAAGGATCAACACAGGGTAAGTTAAAAAATAGATTTATATCGAATTTATTATGTAATGTTGTTATAGCGTTCTGTCATATCTGATTCACTAGTCAGGGCATGTCGATACAAAATTTTTTAAGGTTAGGTATTGATTTGAGCACTCTAATAGCGAATTCGGTTACTTGCACTAGTGTGCACTGAGTGCGCACTAAGGCTTGTTCATAGTATGTTATTATATTTAAAAATTGTCTTAAATAATTCTCAAATAAATTCTCAAATATTTTTAATCATAATATGATATGTATAACATCCGTACGAATCATTTTATTAGTTAAAATGTTTTTAAATATATATTTAAGACACGATCTTAAATATAAGAATGTACTGTAAACAAGCCTTAATGCGCACTCAGTGCGCACTAGTGCAAGCTACCGAATTCGCTATAAGAGTGCTATTTCACGTGTCGTACGACAAGTTTTTCGGATACGTTTATTGGTTAACAAATAAAGTATTTCTATGTTCTTTATTCGTCAACCAATGAACGTATCCAAAAAGCTTGTCGTACGAAGTATCAGCCTAAAGCCCGTATCAGACTACCAACTGCACAGGCCGACCCGACTGCCGACTACGATTGCCGAATCTCAATGGACCAATCATAGTGAGGCGCCGAGTCGGCGATTGTGATTGATTGGTTCATTGAGATTCGGTAGTCGTAATCGGCAGTCGGGTCGGCCTGTGCAGTCGGTAGTCTGATGCGGGCTTAAGGGTGCCTCCCTATGCGGCGTAACTTACGTAAACGGAACCTGCGTAATATAGTAATTTACTAGAAGTTATGCCATTTTGCAAGTCGACATTGGGAGAGTCCCGATTGACCACAATACGATTGGACACAACTAACCGATGCAAAGAATTATCTAGTGAATTACTAGATCGAACCAATCATTACAATCTATGTCCAATCGTATCGTGGTCAATCGGGTCCCACCCGTCGACATTCAATACCTAATTCCTATTGCGCGTATTTCGTTAAATTCGCGTAAAGAGTAACCAATAACTTTCTAAAGCTAACCAATAAAAGATTAGGCTTTCTATTGTACAATACAACAGAAATACTAAGTTGATTCTCGATTGGTTGTTATTATTTAGGCATTTTGTTCAATACGCGCCATGGGAATAAGATACTTTACATGTAAAAATGTGTGAAAGCATAATGTATGTAGCTGTATGATAAGGTTAAGATAGTAGTTAATAACAACGTTGTCTACTGAGAAGTGTGAAGATAGGGAAAATAATGTATTACTTTTGTTATATACTTAGTCCCTTTACTCTAAGAAAAATCTAATTTTTTATTTTTTAACTCTTTATTAAACTATGTAAAGTATATGTGACTCATTGGGAGCGTTCCGATTGACCACGCTACGATTGGACATAACCAATGATAGAGAATTATCTAGAGATGATAAGAATTATCTAGTAAATTACTAAGTCGAACCAATTATTACAATCTATGTCCAATCGTACCGTAGTCAATCGAAACCCAATTTATATAAATTAATAGATTATTATTGTATACAATTGTATAATTTTAATGTTTCAGTTTTGATACGATGATATCATTCATTGTGGCATAATTCTTTGCAGTGGAATCATTTTGGCAACATCGTTAAATATAGAATAAAGTCTGTACAAGATTGAAGACAAGTTTACATAAATTTACACAAGGAAAATAATACAAGAAATAAATGGATGATAAACAAATATCAGATAAGAAGTTAATATTCATATATATATATATATATATATATATATATATATATATATATATATATATATATATATATATATATA
>NW_022639507.1:746452-746726 GCF_010583005.1 Odontomachus brunneus | reverse complement strand
ATATATATATATATATATATATATATATATATATATATATATATATATACAGGGTGAGTCATTTGAAACTATCACATCCAATAACTCGTTTGTGTGGCCAGGAATCGAAAAAAGTTTCATATAAAAGGGTTTCATATTGTAGGGTTTCGAGGGGGAACCAAAATGGCGTACCTTTCAATTTTTGATTTTGACCGAAAGTGGGTTACTTCAACCGGAAGTGGTTTTTTTAAAATGGAAACCCCCCTTTTTGACACCGGAAAATGAAAAAGCGGAA
>NW_022639507.1:746016-746416 GCF_010583005.1 Odontomachus brunneus | reverse complement strand
GGGGTGCTTTATTTACGTGAGTCCCCTTGCCTCTCACTATCGGGGTGCTTTATTTAGTTAATTTGTAACTTCAAACAGTTAATTCGCTAAGTGTACTACTTAGCGAATTAATTGTTTGAAGTTACAAATTAACTAAATAAAACACCCCGATAGTGAGAGGCAAGGGGACTCACGTAAATAAAGCACCCCAAAGGGAACAAAAAACTACCACGTCCACGCCGTTGTTCCTGGGTAGTGCTAAGAGTAGTAATTTCTATTAATTTCAACTAAAAATTTCGTCCGCCATCTTGGTCCGCCATCTTGGATCCGCCATTTTGAATTTTGCAAATCTGACTTCAGATTCGTGATCAGCAACCCCATTTTCATACGAACAACATTTTCATACTAATCGAAGCGTTGG
>NW_022639507.1:741823-745840 GCF_010583005.1 Odontomachus brunneus | reverse complement strand
TCGTTCCTCACGTCAAAATCACCACTTTTGAATTTTTTAAACCACTCGAAACACTGAGATTTACCAAGAGCATATTCACCGTAAGCTTCGACAAGCATTCGATGTGATTCTGCAGCAGTTTTCTTTAAATGATAACAGAAAATCAATGCTGTCCGCAAATCATAGTTAGTAGGCTCGAAACGTGACATGTTTAAGGTTATACAAAAATATACTAGAGAATGAAAGTTGGGGTTATGTTTGTTGACAATATTCGTCAGCTGTTAGGAGAATATAATAGCGCGGCAGTAGCGGTCTTACGGTCACTAAACTGAACGCTGGCACCATTTATAGGGGAATTCCGGTTTCATACTTCTACACCTGGTGTATATATATATAGTACTGTATTCCTTGCGGAGTACATTGCGGACTTCCGCTCCGCTTACAAAATTTTTTACATCTTATTCTTCGCATCCTTTATATCGCTTGAGAGAGAGAGAGAGAAATTACGCACCTCCACCCGGGAGCGGTGCACTTGGACACGGTGCATTTGGACACAGCCAAGCACAGCACCGTGTGATTAGAGACATTTGTAGGGTCCCTTGGAACAGCGACTTGTGATTGGACTGTGTCCAATTGCCCCGTGTCCAACTGATATACACCTTTCTGGCACCCCCTTGTCCTTAACCCTACCATTTGTTAAAACTGGAGCCCCTGGTTTTCTCTCACCTCTCCTCCTCCTGCCACCTGCTCTCTCTTGCCACCACCTCCTCCCCCCTCAATTCTCCCTCTTCTCTCATCTTTTCAATCTCTTTTATGCTCCAGCTCTTCTCCTCATAGAAATCTCTCCTTTCCTCCTCCCAATTACCCATCACCCTTCCCTCTTTCGCCCTATCCCTCAACTCCTCCCAACATAACCTCGCTAGCTCCCCTCCTCCTCCTTCTCCCAGTTTCTTTTCATAGCTCCACGCCCTCATCCCTACCCTCCCCCTCAACTTATCCCTCTGCATCTCCTCTCTCACCATGTATCCCGGTGTGTACCTCCCAACCCCTATGACCCACTTCAGAAACCTGTCCTGTAACCTCTCCACCCCCTCTCTTTCTTTCTAACCCCAAATCTTCACTCCATAACTAACCACCGTCCAAAGCAACCTATCAAATAACCACATCCTTCTCGACCAATCCTTTCCAAACTTCCTCTTTGCTATCCCCCACACTTCTCTCATCACCACCGCTACTTTGTTAACTCTCTCTTCTAAATGCTTCCTCTGACCCCCATTCGCCATCATAACATACCCCAGGTATTTATACTTCTTCACCTCTTCTAATTCCTTCACTTTCCATTTCCACACGATCTTCTTCTGCCTCCCACCTCCCCTTCTACACCTCATAACCTTCCTCTTATCTACGTTAACCTCCCTCCGATCCACATACCTTTCCAGTGCCTTAATCATTCCTTTCATCCCTACCTCCCCCTCAGCCACCACCGCCACATCATCCGCATACGCCAACGAATATATCTTCCTCCCCTTTACCCTCACTCCCCCCCTTCCTTCTCTAGCTCCTCATCCAAGTCCGCCAGCAAAAGTGTGAACAAACATGGGCTCAGCGGACACCCCTGTCTCACCCCTCTCCCCGTCCAGAAGTTTTCCCCTATCTTGTCCCCCACCCTGTCACTCTACTTATCGTCTCCTCTAACATCTCCTCACATCTCACTACCAAACTCTCTCTAACTTTCCTCTTCCTCATCATCCCTATAAGAATCTCTCTATCCACCGAGTCAAATGCGGCCTTCATATTAATGAACAAGACAACCATCTTTCCCTTCCACTCCGCCACCCTCCTATTTATTAAATAATTAAGTACGTAGATTTGGTCAATCGTTCCTACCCCTCTTCTAAACCCCGTTTGACTCGATGGAAGTATCTCCTTCCTCTCCACCTCATCCCTCAACCTCTTGGCCAACACCATAGCGTACACCTTGTAGGCCGTTTGTGTTAAAGTAATCCCTCTGTATTCCTCAACTTTCTCCCCAACCTCCTTTTTCACTATCGGGACAACTACCCCCTTCCTCCACTCTTCCGGCCAACCCTCTCCCCTCCACACTTTGTTACATATTTCCCACAGCCATTCTCTTATTACTTTTCCCCCATATTTCCACACCTCATTAACTATACCATCTCCTCCCGCCGCTTTTCCCTCCTTTAGCTTCCTTATCGTTCCCTCTATTTCCTTCCTGCTGATTTCCTCTTCTTCCTCTTCCCCTTGCCCCCTCACTTCCCCTCTCACCCTCCACTCCACCCCTCCCAGAACTCTTCTACAGTGTTACTCCCATTCCCTCATTTCAATCCCTTCCCTGATTCTCTTTCTCTTTTTCCTCCCCTTGTTTACTACCTTCCATACATCTGCTTCCGATCTTACTTCTTCTAATTCCCTCTCCCATTTATCTCTCTCCTTTCTTCTCTTCTCATTACAATGCTCTCTATATCTGTTCCTCATCTCCTTATAATTCACACCTTCCCCTCCTCTCTTCTTCCACCTCTTTAATTCCTCCCTTACTTCTCTTTTCATCTTCCTACATTCCCCATCCAACCATCCTCCTCTCACCTTTTTCTCTTCTCTCTCCACTCTCTTTAAAGCCCCTTCCACTCTCCTCTTCATCTTTCGCCATTCCTCCTCCACTCCCTGCCAATCACCATCCCTCTCCCCCACGTATTTCTCAAACTTCTTCTTTCCCTCTTCCGTCCACCCCTCTTCTTTCTTTCCCTTTCCTTTTTCCAATTCTCTCTTCACGTCCTCCCCCCCTTCACGTAGACTGTGATCGGCTGGTGGTCGGAGTCCACCCAGTCCTCCACCTTCATCCTTACTACTTTCCCTCTCGTCTCCTCATTCCCGATCACATAGTCAATTACCGTCCCTCCCTTCCCTCCCGTAAAAGTCCACTCCCCCTCTTCGTCCCCCTTTATGCATCCATTCATTATCGACCATCCTAATTCCCTTAAAAAACCACACAATTTCTTATCTTCTCTATTCATCTTTTCATCCTTCGAATTTCTCTCTCTCTCCCCTATCCCTCCCTCTCCCTTCTCTCCTATTCCTTCTCCCTCTTTCTCCGTCCTTGCATTAAAATCGCCCCCTATTACTACACTCACCCCCTCCTCTCTCTCCTCCATCCACTCTCTTAACTGCCTTATTTAATCCTCCAAATCCCCATTCACATATACTCCCACTAATCTCCACCATTCTTCCCCCAGATTAACTTTAACCACCTGTAATCCTTCCTCCCTTCTTTCCTCATTCTTTTTTTCTCTTTCTATCCCCTCCCTGATTCCTACAATCATTCCTCCCATTGCCCTCCCTTTTTTACTCTTCCTTCCTGCTTCTTGCACTTCCCAAACATATCCCTTCGGTAACCATTTTTGCACCCTCTCTCATCCCTTTCTCTATAGCCATGTCTCACTTAAGAACATCACATCCCATTCCTTTAATTTCTCCCTAAAATCCTCCTTTTTGTTTTCCATGCCGGCCACGTTCCAAAAACCTATTTTATATTCCTTACCATCTCCTCTTCCCCTATTCCTCCTCTTTCTCCCACCTTTTTCATTTCGTCTATTCCCTGCTTTCTCCCCTTCTCCCTTCCCCCACCCCCCTTCTAAAAAACCTCTATCCTTTTTCCCACCACGTTCCCCCCTTTTTCTCCCTTCTCAACCTCTCTTATTTCTCTTCCCCTCCTTCAGTTCGTCTCTCATCTCATCCCATATCCACAATTTATCTTCAATCCATATTTTCATATATCCTACTCTTACTTTCTTACCTTCCCTCCTATTCCTTTCTGCCTCCTTCCTGATCCATCACTTTACCCTTCTCTCTTTTTCCGTCAAGTCATCCACGATCCATTCCCTCCTCTCCCTCAGCTTCGCCTTTCCCTTCATCACATCTATTTCCCCCCCCCCACACTCGCGAATCTTACCCATACCATTTCCCTTCCCTCCTTATCTTCATTCCCTATCCTCCTCATTCCTTCTATTTCCGCTGTTGCCC
>NW_022639507.1:739436-741813 GCF_010583005.1 Odontomachus brunneus | reverse complement strand
CCTTCCCCTCCTCTCTTCTTCCACCTCTTTAATTCCTCCCTTACTTCTCTTTTCATCTTCCTACATTCCCCATCCAACCATCCTCCTCTCACCTTTTTCTCTTCTCTCTCCACTCTCTTTAAAGCCCCTTCCACTCTCCTCTTCATCTTTCGCCATTCCTCCTCCACTCCCTGCCAATCACCATCCCTCTCCCCCACGTATTTCTCAAACTTCTTCTTTCCCTCTTCCGTCCACCCCTCTTCTTTCTTTCCCTTTCCTTTTTCCAATTCTCTCTTCACGTCCTCCCCCCCTTCACGTAGACTGTGATCGGCTGGTGGTCGGAGTCCACCCAGTCCTCCACCTTCATCCTTACTACTTTCCCTCTCGTCTCCTCATTCCCGATCACATAGTCAATTACCGTCCCTCCCTTCCCTCCCGTAAAAGTCCACTCCCCCTCTTCGTCCCCCTTTATGCATCCATTCATTATCGACCATCCTAATTCCCTTAAAAAACCACACAATTTCTTATCTTCTCTATTCATCTTTTCATCCTTCGAATTTCTCTCTCTCTCCCCTATCCCTCCCTCTCCCTTCTCTCCTATTCCTTCTCCCTCTTTCTCCGTCCTTGCATTAAAATCGCCCCCTATTACTACACTCACCCCCTCCTCTCTCTCCTCCATCCACTCTCTTAACTGCCTTATTTAATCCTCCAAATCCCCATTCACATATACTCCCACTAATCTCCACCATTCTTCCCCCAGATTAACTTTAACCACCTGTAATCCTTCCTCCCTTCTTTCCTCATTCTTTTTTTCTCTTTCTATCCCCTCCCTGATTCCTACAATCATTCCTCCCATTGCCCTCCCTTTTTTACTCTTCCTTCCTGCTTCTTGCACTTCCCAAACATATCCCTTCGGTAACCATTTTTGCACCCTCTCTCATCCCTTTCTCTATAGCCATGTCTCACTTAAGAACATCACATCCCATTCCTTTAATTTCTCCCTAAAATCCTCCTTTTTGTTTTCCATGCCGGCCACGTTCCAAAAACCTATTTTATATTCCTTACCATCTCCTCTTCCCCTATTCCTCCTCTTTCTCCCACCTTTTTCATTTCGTCTATTCCCTGCTTTCTCCCCTTCTCCCTTCCCCCACCCCCCTTCTAAAAAACCTCTATCCTTTTTCCCACCACGTTCCCCCCTTTTTCTCCCTTCTCAACCTCTCTTATTTCTCTTCCCCTCCTTCAGTTCGTCTCTCATCTCATCCCATATCCACAATTTATCTTCAATCCATATTTTCATATATCCTACTCTTACTTTCTTACCTTCCCTCCTATTCCTTTCTGCCTCCTTCCTGATCCATCACTTTACCCTTCTCTCTTTTTCCGTCAAGTCATCCACGATCCATTCCCTCCTCTCCCTCAGCTTCGCCTTTCCCTTCATCACATCTATTTCCCCCCCCCCACACTCGCGAATCTTACCCATACCATTTCCCTTCCCTCCTTATCTTCATTCCCTATCCTCCTCATTCCTTCTATTTCCGCTGTTGCCCCCGTGGGAGCGGTGCACTTGGACACGGTGCATTTGGACACAGCCAATCACAGCACCGTGTGATTAGAGACATTTGTAGGGTCTCTTGGAACAGCGACTTGTGATTGGACTGTGTCCAATTGCCCCTTGTCTAACTGATATACACCCGCCCCCGTTACCTCCAATATCTCTTCTATCTCTCTTCTTAACCCCTCCAACCCCTCTTTCTTTACTCTTACTCTCTTTATTATTATATTCCTCTTCCACTCCTTCCTTTTCCTTTTTTCCTCTTCTAATTCCAATCTCCTCATCCTTTCTTCTAGTACCTTTATATCTCCCTTTTCTCTTATCTCCACCTGCTTCATCCCCTTCCCTTTATCCATCCCCCTTCCTCCCTCGTCCTTCTCCGCCCCTCCCCATCCTTTCTCTATTACCTCCACTCTCTTCTCCAAACCGACTACTCTCTTTCTCATTTCCTCCATCCATTCCTTCATCTCTTCTCTACCTTCATTTATCTCTCTTATTTCACTTTTTATATCCCTAAAACCGTCTCCTACCTCCCTTAATATTTCCTTCAATCCCCCTTCTTCCTGTCTAACCGGTGATCTCTCCAACATCGAACTCCTCTTGAAAATTTCTCCCTCCCTCCTTCCCACATCCTCCTCCAATCTCTCCCTCCTTTTCTCTCCTCTCTTGAATAATTCCAATAGAGGCATACTGTTTGCTCTATCCCTTATCAGACTTTCTGCCTTGTTCTGCCTTCCCTTCCTCCTCTTTTCCTCCCCATTCCCTTCCTCTCCCCTTTTTCCCTTCTCCTTCTCACCCCCTTTTCCCTCCTCCATCCCGTCCTTCTCTCTACCCACTAACTTTCTC
>NW_022639507.1:734957-738633 GCF_010583005.1 Odontomachus brunneus | reverse complement strand
ACGTAGATTTGGTCAATCGTTCCTACCCCTCTTCTAAACCCCGTTTGACTCGGTGGAAGTATCTCCTTTCTCTCCACCTCATCCCTCAACCTCTTGGCCAGCACCATAGCGTACACCTTGTAGGCCGTTTGTGTTAAAGTAATCCCTCTGTATTCCTCAACTTTCTCCCCAACCCCCTTTTTCACTATCGGAACAACAACTCCCTCCCTCCACACTTCCGGCCAACCCTCTCCCCTCCACACTTTGTTACATATTTCCCACAGCCATTCTCTTATTACTTTTCCCCCAAATTTCCACATCTCATTAACTATACCATCCCCTCCCGCCGCTTTTCCCTCCTTTACCTTCCTTATCGCCCCCCCTCCCTATTTCCTCCCTGCTGATTTCCTCTTCTTCCTCTTCTCATCGCCCCCTCACTTCCCCTCTCACCCTCCACTCCACCCCTCCCAGAACTCTTCTACAGTGTTACTCCCATTCCCTCATTTCAATCCCTTCCCTGATTCTCTTTCTCTTTTTCCTCCCCTTGTTTACTACCTTCCATACATCTGCTTCCGATCTTACTTCTTCTAATTCCCTCTCCCATCTGTCTCTCTCCTTTCTTCTCTTCTCATTACAATGCTCTCTATATCTCTTCCTCATCTCCTTATAATTCTCACCTTCCCCTCCTCTCTTCTTCCACCTCTTTAATTCCTCCCTTACTTCTCTTTTCATCTTCCTACACTCCCCTAACCATACCTCCTCTTACCTTTTTCTCTTCTCTCTCCACTCTCTCTAAAGCCCCTTCCACTCTCCTCTTCATCTTTCGCCATTTCTTCTCCACTCCCTGCCAATCACCATCCCTCTCCCCCACGTATTCCTCAAACTTCTTCCTTCCCTCTTCCGTCCACACCCCTCTTCTTTCTTTCCCTTTCCTTTTTCCAATTCCCTCTTCACGTCTTCCTCCCTTCACGTAGACTCTGATCGGCTGGTGGTCGGAGTCCACCCAGTCCTCCACCTTCATCCTTACTACTTTCCCTCTCGTCTCTTCATTCCCGATCACATAGTCAATTACCGTCCCTCCCTTCCCTCCCGTAAAAGTCCACTCCCCCTCTTCGTCCCCCTTTATGCATCCATTCATTATCGACCATCCTAATTCCCTTAAAAAACCACACAATTTCTTATCTTCTCTATTCATCTTTTCATCCTTCGAATTTCTCTCTCTCTCCCCTATCCCTCCCTCTCCCTTCTCTCCTATTCCTTCTCCCTCTTTCTCCGTCCTTGCATTAAAATCGCCCCCTATTACTACACTCACCCCCTCCTCTCTCTCCTCCATCCACTCTCTTAACTGCCTTATTTAATCCTCCAAATCCCCATTCACATATACTCCCACTAATCTCCACCATTCTTCCCCCAGATTAACTTTAACCACCTGTAATCCTTCCTCCCTTCTTTCCTCATTCTTTTTTTCTCTTTCTATCCCCTCCCTGATTCCTACAATCATTCCTCCCATTGCCCTCCCTTTTTTACTCTTCCTTCCTGCTTCTTGCACTTCCCAAACATATCCCTTCGGTAACCATTTTTGCACCCTCTCTCATCCCTTTCTCTATAGCCATGTCTCACTTAAGAACATCACATCCCATTCCTTTAATTTCTCCCTAAAATCCTCCTTTTTGTTTTCCATGCCGGCCACGTTCCAAAAACCTATTTTATATTCCTTACCATCTCCTCTTCCCCTATTCCTCCTCTTTCTCCCACCTTTTTCATTTCGTCTATTCCCTGCTTTCTCCCCTTCTCCCTTCCCCCACCCCCCTTCTAAAAAACCTCTATCCTTTTTCCCACCACGTTCCCCCCTTTTTCTCCCTTCTCAACCTCTCTTATTTCTCTTCCCCTCCTTCAGTTCGTCTCTCATCTCATCCCATATCCACAATTTATCTTCAATCCATATTTTCATATATCCTACTCTTACTTTCTTACCTTCCCTCCTATTCCTTTCTGCCTCCTTCCTGATCCATCACTTTACCCTTCTCTCTTTTTCCGTCAAGTCATCCACGATCCATTCCCTCCTCTCCCTCAGCTTCGCCTTTCCCTTCATCACATCTATTTCCCCCCCCCCACACTCGCGAATCTTACCCATACCATTTCCCTTCCCTCCTTATCTTCATTCCCTATCCTCCTCATTCCTTCTATTTCCGCTGTTGCCCCCGTGGGAGCGGTGCACTTGGACACGGTGCATTTGGACACAGCCAATCACAGCACCGTGTGATTAGAGACATTTGTAGGGTCTCTTGGAACAGCGACTTGTGATTGGACTGTGTCCAATTGCCCCTTGTCTAACTGATATACACCCGCCCCCGTTACCTCCAATATCTCTTCTATCTCTCTTCTTAACCCCTCCAACCCCTCTTTCTTTACTCTTACTCTCTTTATTATTATATTCCTCTTCCACTCCTTCCTTTTCCTTTTTTCCTCTTCTAATTCCAATCTCCTCATCCTTTCTTCTAGTACCTTTATATCTCCCTTTTCTCTTATCTCCACCTGCTTCATCCCCTTCCCTTTATCCATCCCCCTTCCTCCCTCGTCCTTCTCCGCCCCTCCCCATCCTTTCTCTATTACCTCCACTCTCTTCTCCAAACCGACTACTCTCTTTCTCATTTCCTCCATCCATTCCTTCATCTCTTCTCTACCTTCATTTATCTCTCTTATTTCACTTTTTATATCCCTAAAACCGTCTCCTACCTCCCTTAATATTTCCTTCAATCCCCCTTCTTCCTGTCTAACCGGTGATCTCTCCAACATCGAACTCCTCTTGAAAATTTCTCCCTCCCTCCTTCCCACATCCTCCTCCAATCTCTCCCTCCTTTTCTCTCCTCTCTTGAATAATTCCAATAGAGGCATACTGTTTGCTCTATCCCTTATCAGACTTTCTGCCTTGTTCTGCCTTCCCTTCCTCCTCTTTTCCTCCCCATTCCCTTCCTCTCCCCTTTTTCCCTTCTCCTTCTCACCCCCTTTTCCCTCCTCCATCCCGTCCTTCTCTCTACCCACTAACTTTCTCCATTCAAACTTTCCCGCGCTAACTTTCCCGCTCCTACTCTCTCCTCCTTTGCTTCCAACTGCTACCACTCGGCGTCGCTGCCTCCGTCTCTTCTCCTGCTCCTTCACCCCTCTCTACACCTGCTCCTTCTATTCGCCTAACCTCCAAATCCCGTCTCAAATCCTACCTTTCTCCTATCACTCTGTCCCCTTACCCTTACCCTTTCTCTTATTTTCCTAACTCCACCTGTCACTCCCCCAGCCTCTAACCACCTCGCACCAGCAAAAACAGCTCTCCTTATCCTCTAAAAACTTTCTCGCCACGCACACTCTCCACATACGCAAACAGTCACTCTCGCTACCGGAAACGGAAGTCCGGTTTCAATAATTTTTTACTTGAATTCTATCAACTTTAGCGAAAAATATCAAGAGATAAAAATTATTTATTTTGTTTTCGTTGAGCTCTGAAAATTTTTTCAGAATTTTATATTAATTTTTTAGGACTGCATTTTCTTGCATTTTCTTGAAGTACTAAAAAGTTAACACAAAATTCTGAAAAAATTCTCAGAGCTCTTTGAAAACAAAATAAGCAATTTTATTTCTTAATATTTTTCGGTAAAGTTGATAGAATTCAAGTAAAAAATTATTGAAAATAATAATTTTGTAA
>NW_022639507.1:734188-734947 GCF_010583005.1 Odontomachus brunneus | reverse complement strand
ATCAACTTTAGCGGAAAATATGAAAAGATAAAAATTGTATATTTTGTTCTCATAGAGCTTTGAAAATTTTTCAGAATTTTATATTAACTTTTTAGTACTTCATTGTCTTACATTTTCTTGAAGTACTAAAAAGTTAACACAAAATTCTAAAAAAATTCACAGAGCTCTATGAAAACAAAATAAGCAATTTTTATTTCTTGATATTTTTTGGTAAAGTTTGGCGACGCCATCCTATATCAAATAACTACTATCGTTGAATACGTTTTTTTAAGTTTTACTTTTGTCTGAAACATTTTTCTCTAAAATGCTCCCCCGCCGAGTTATCTTGCCGTTCCGGTACTTTTTGGACATTCTGTATATACAGGGTGAGTCATCTGAATCTATCACCTTCAATAACTCGTTTGTGTGGCCAGGAATCGAAAAAAGTTTCATATAAAAGTTGTAGGGTTTCGAGGGGGAACCAAAATGGCGTACCTTTCAACTTTTGATTTTGACCGAAAGTGGGTTACTTCAACCGGAAGTGGTTTTTTTTAAATGGAAACCCCCCTTTTTGACACCGGAAAATGAAAAAGCGGAAAATTTTACGTTCAGATATAACTTTGGCTGTTTTAAAATTTTCAAGATGGCGGACGAAGATGGCGGACAAAAATTTTAGTCAACCGATTTGCACCAAATTAAGTTTACGAGGGTTTTTGGGGTTGCTGATCACGAATCTGAAGTCAGATTTGCAAAATTCAAAATGGCGGATCCAAGATGGCG
>NW_022639507.1:731977-734178 GCF_010583005.1 Odontomachus brunneus | reverse complement strand
GTCCGCCATCTTGAAAATTTTAAAACAGCCAAAGTTATATCTGAACGTAAAATTTTCCGCTTTTTCATTTTCCGGTGTCAAAAAGGGGGGTTTCCATTTTAAAAAAACCACTTCCGGTTGAAGTAACCCACTTTCGGTCAAAATCAAAAGTTGAAAGGTACGCCATTTTGGTTCCCCCTCGAAACCCTACAACTTTTATATGAAACTTTTTTCGATTCCTGGCCACACAAACGAGTTATTGGAGGTGATAGATTCAGATGACTCACCCTGTATATGTATGTATGTATACATATAATAAAAGATTAATTATCTACGTGCTGTCTGTGACTGCGGATATTGTTGGACCGATTTTTTCCTTTAATTCATTTTCTTGTTTCAGTTTTGCAGCAAATCATATGCTTACAGAACATTTATAGTCAGAGAACAATCTTCTGCGGGATAAAGTTGCCAAAGTGTGAGCCTTGATGCACATCGTTCCTGCTGTATAGTTCTTTGCACCAGAATCAATATGCCATCATCGTCACCTATGGAATAAAGTCTATACAACATGAAATAAGGAACACATAAAGAAGTAAATGGATAATAAAGGAACATATATCAGATAAATAACTTATATTTACATAAAAAAAGTACTAAGTACCTATATGCTGTGAATAATTGCACACATTGTTGTGTTAATTGTTGCTTTGTAATTAATTTTGTTATTTTAGCCTCTCAGTTAACCATGTACTGGTCAAAAACATTTGAAATTATATCTAACATAGGATATAAAAGTATATTTGTCACCAGTAGAAAGATTGATGTAACAAACCAAAAGCAGGTTTGTGAAATATATTTTCCAATCTTTCTTTCATTGATGCCTTCGACAAGCCTTCTTGGTATTCATTACCCTTGTAGTCTGTTGATTTTGGTTTCTTTCAACAAACAGGATATGTTATCTATATTCGCATATGTCACAATTTTATTATTGTGATTTGAGATTGTGATTTCAGAAATGGAGGGCGTTTCTGAAATCATAATAATAAAATTGTGACATATGCGAATATAGGTAACATATCTTGTTTGTTGAAAGAACTAAAATCAACAGACTAATGAATACGAGGATTACCTCGCAGGAGATTGTTTTCTGACTATAAACGTTCTGCAAGCACATGGTTTGCTGCAAAGCTAAAACAAGAAAATGAATTAAAGGAAAAAATCGGTCCAACAATATTCGCAGTCACAGACAGCACGTAGATAATTAATTTTTTATTATATGTATATATATATATATATATATATATATATATATATATGAATATTAATTATTTATCTGATATTTGTTATCCATTTATTTCTTGTACTATTTTCCTTGTATAAACTTATGTAAACTTGTCTTCAATCTTGCACAGACTTTATTCCATATTTAACGATGTTGCCAAAATGATTCCACTGCAAAGAATTATGCCACAAACATGAATGATATCATGACGTATCAAAACAGAAACATTAAAATTATACAATTGTATACAATAATAATCTATTAATTTATAAATATATATGCAGGGTGAGTCATTTTAATCGAACCAGGCAAATATGGGAGCGGTGCACTTGGACACGGTGCATTTGGACACAGCCAATCACAGCACCGTGTGATTAGAGACATTTGTAGGGTCCCTTGGAACAGCGACTTGTGATTGGACTGTGTCCAATTGTCCCGTGTCCAACTGATATACACCCGGCAAATATCTCGAAAAATATGGAAGATACGGAAAAATATTTCAAACATAAGTTATATGGTTTAGAGGGGGACATAAGATGGTGCAATTGGCTTGACCCTGGATACAAAGCATTATGACCTTCATATAATCCTTTAGAGTCAATCGGACTCCACATGTTACCCCATGATTTTAAATTATTTTTGTTTTCACTGTAACATTTGAAAAAATGAAAATATTAGGAACAGCCTCTAATCGCCCTGTCCTTGACAAATGTTGTCAAGATCATGGCCCCGAACAACATTCAAGTTTCAGCTGTCGGACTAACACCTTGGATACCAATCCTAATGACAACAATATTGTAACTTTGAAGCCTTTTAACTCGAAAGATGCTTAATGAAAAAAATATTTTATTATAGTGTTTTGGAAATCTCTCGAGGTAAGCTCAAGAATATGCAATGAAAAATAGAGGTTTTTATTTAAGAAATTGAAGGTGACCTTCAC
>NW_022639507.1:731826-731967 GCF_010583005.1 Odontomachus brunneus | reverse complement strand
TTCATTTTTCTAATTCTATATCTATTCTTTAAAATGAATTCTCTAGGAATTTCTGTTCATCTCTATGCTATCTGGGACGTGATTTTCAAACGACTATCCAGGGTCAAGCCAATTGCACTATTTTATGTCCCTTTCCGAACG
>NW_022639507.1:721899-731816 GCF_010583005.1 Odontomachus brunneus | reverse complement strand
TTTAGAGTCAATCGGACTCCACATGTTACCCCATGATTTTAAATTATTTTTGTTTTCACTGTAACATTTGAAAAAATGAAAATATTAGGAACAGCCTCTAATCGCCCTGTCCTTGACAAATGTTGTCAAGATCATGGCCCCGAACAACATTCAAGTTTCAGCTGTCGGACTAACACCTTGGATACCAATCCTAATGACAACAATATTGTAACTTTGAAGCCTTTTAACTCGAAAGATGCTTAATGAAAAAAATATTTTATTATAGTGTTTTGGAAATCTCTCGAGGTAAGCTCAAGAATATGCAATGAAAAATAGAGGTTTTTATTTAAGAAATTGAAGGTGACCTTCACCCCAGATAGCACGATGAATTCTTTAAGTGTTCCTAAAGTTTTCTCCTTTCCTGAATTGTACTTCCTTAGGAATTCGTGGAAGAATACTGTAAGAATGATTTAGGAAGTTACATGCACCATGATTGGAGTTCCTCAGAATTTCTTAGAGTATTCATATAAAATTACTTCAACTCAAAAAGATTTTTTCGGATTTAATAAATTTTATTGTACCCACACGAAAGAAAGATCAGAAACTTTGGTCGGAAGTACTACTGCTCTTGTGTGTATCTGTAGATGTCCACTTTTAATGCCATATGAGATGAAAAACATCAGACTCGGCTAGGATCGAACTCGGGTCTTCCGCTTGCCAGACAACCGCTCTTTCTACTGAACTATTTAAGACTTCATGTTTGTGACATCTATATACCTAGTGAAAAATGATTCGTTGATTGACATCAAAATGATATCAAATTGACGTCGGTTTGACGATTTCAACGTCTATTTGATGTCATTTTGACGTCAATCAACGAATCATTTTTCGCTGGATACTATATTGTTATAACTGTTATAACTGTTATACTGTTATATATACTGTTCTA
Source organism: Odontomachus brunneus (assembly GCF_010583005.1). Lineage (NCBI taxonomy): Eukaryota > Metazoa > Arthropoda > Insecta > Hymenoptera > Formicidae > Odontomachus > Odontomachus brunneus. Next base: position 730,888 of record NW_022639507.1, on the reverse strand, counting down.
ACTGAGCTTCAAATGTAAATAAAGCGCACTTTCAAATATGTAATTCAAAATCCAAAAATAAATGGCTTTCAAATAATGCGATTGAGTTTGTTAGAACTATATATGGATTTTAGAAACATGAATACAAACTTAAGGATAAAATATACTTCGCATAAATATATTTATTATTGATACAAGTGAAAATTTTATACATCAAAAGTTATTTTAACACCAATTCCTTCTCTTTGCCCTATTATATAAAACTATATAATTAATTCCACAAAATATAAATAGCTGCGAATAACAATAAATTAAACAATTTATATGTAAATATGTAAATTAATTATTATACACTCACTGACATGTACTGAATATAGGCGCAAAAAGTAATTGCTATAAACAAAATATTTGTAAGGGCTAAGGCAGATGAACGAGACATAAGCGTCATAGTCGTAGATATAAAATAAAGTAAAGAAAAACATAAACGTAAATCATGAAAGGCTATTAATCTTACGCTTACGTTTTTCTCTGCCTTACTTTATGTCTACGACGCTTACATCTCGTTCTCTGCCTTAGCCCTAATTCCTAATGAATTCTCAAAGTGTTTTAGGAATTAAGTTGCAAAGTATTCGCTATAATAAAGGAATATTTCAAGACGAACTTACTGTGGTTAATTCTTCAAGAATTCTTCGGGTATTCATTTTTCTAATTCTATATCTATTCTTTAAAATGAATTCTCTAGGAATTTCTGTTCATCTCTATGCTATCTGGGACGTGATTTTCAAACGACTATCCAGGGTCAAGCCAATTGCACTATTTTATGTCCCTTTCCGAACGATATAACTTTTGTTTGAAATATTTTTCCGTATCTTCCATATTTTTCGAGATATTTGCCTGGTTCGATAAAAATGACTCACCCTGTATATTCACACATTCGTATAATTATTTTTTTATCTCGTTTATCTCCATGTACTCTATGTTTCCATTTATTTGCGTCATTTTAATATTTTTTTATTTTTATTTTATGCCCCATTATGTATTTTATATTAATATTTATGAAGAATTACAATTCTTCGATATTTACTGTTTATATTCTCCCATATCTAGCTAAAAGGTTTCGCAAACTAATAGCGAATTCAGTAGCTTGCAGACGCACGTACGGTATCAATTATTGTTGATCGATCGTAGTACCCGCCGCTCGTTCGTTGCAACGATGCAAATGGCGCACTGTAGCGATGAGAAAGCTTGTCAGTGCTCGGTCGATACGCCACCGTCTCGGATTTCCTCTCGACGTTTTCTTACGTCGTTCGGCTGAGTGACGCCAGGCCCCACTCTTGAAAATGAAATTGATCTTTCCGTTGGTCGTCCGCGAATGAGAAATGACGGACGCTAGGAATAACGCGAGTTTCGCACGACAGCCAATCAACAATCCACTTGGCTGGACGCTAGGGATATGCGGCGAGATGCGCTACTAGTGCGCACTGAGTGCGCATTAAGGCTTGTTTACAGTACATTCTTATATTTAAGATCGTGTCTTAAATACATATTTAAAAACATTTTAACTAATAAAATGATTCGTACGGATGTTATACATATCATATTATGGTTAAAAATATTTGAGAATTTATTTGAGAATTATTTAAGACAATCTTTAAATATAATAACATACTATGAACAAGCCTTAGTGCGCACTCAGTGCACACTAGTGCAAGCAACCGAATTCGCTATAACAGACTCACTACTTAAACAGTGTTACTAATATACAGAAATTAAAATTGTATCGTCTAGAGATTTTCGTTCGTACCAATACTATCCCCTCCACTTTTTGGGAAAATGTAGTCTAATCTAATAGAGACCCCAGAGTGGGGGAGAACAGGTTCCAGTTACCGTGAGGTTAAACAAAGCGCGAAAATATTAGTTCACTCGGTTAGTCGGGCGTGACACAAGCTACCAAATTTGCTATTAAATAAAGATAGAATGACGTTCGCGAGCATTGCGAACGTGTAACGGAACGCGCCTCTTGATGCATCTACGAGATGCATCTATTGCTACATCTATTGTAAATAAAAAAACGCAACCCTTGTGCTTCCGGCTGTGAGATGTAATGACGACATACTAGACACGTGAGAAAAGCGACGCGACAACCAATCGCATCTCGCCGCATATCCCTAGCGTCCAGCCAAGTGGATTGTTGATTGGCTGTCGTGCGAAACTCGCGTTATTCCTAGCGTCCGTCATTTCTCATTCGCGGACGACCAACGGAAAGATCAATTTCATTTTCAAGAGTGGGGCCTGGCGTCACTCAGCCGAACGACGTAAGAAAACGTCGAGAGGAAATCCGAGACGGTGGCGTATCGACCGAGCACTGACAAGCTTTCTCATCGCTACAGTGCGCCATTTGCATCGTTGCAACGAACGAGCGGCGGGTACTACGATCGATCAACAATAATTGATACCGTACGTGCGTCTGCCCCCCCGCGCGCGTTTTCCCCGCTCCCTTGTTCGCGACGCGTTGTGTTCCGCGTGACGATAACTCTACTCGCCCCCCGTTGGCCATTTTGCTATCCGTTGATAAATTCACGAGATTTTCGTACCGACCGGTGAGTTTGCCGCGCGCGAGAATTGTTACGTTGTGCAAAGGTGTCAAAATGCAATTTCTTACGTTTTGGTACGCTTTGATATAAGCAAGCGCAGCCCATAAACGAGATTTCGTGGCGGAAATGAGCACAATCGTAGCCGAGTGCATGCTTACCCATGACAGCCGACGTCGCCCATATTTCGACACTATGCACTAGAAATTGCGGGAACGCACTCGTAATCTCGTTACTTCTTCTCTGAGAAGTACTTTGCCTATCTATACGTTTCTTTTCATGTTCTCTATTAAATAACGCTTTCTTTTTCTTTCCTCTCTCTTTCTCTCTTCGTGTAGTTCGTATCTCTATCTTTCACCGGTCGTGGTGTATGGCTTCAAGTAGCGAGACGGTGTCTTCGTGTGTGATATCCGTCAATGTAAAACGCGTGCGGCTCACCTGTGCGATATTTAGCATCGGTCAGCAAGTAGCGCGCAAATGTATGGTATAGCACACGATAACAAATCCATCGGTTCTTCTCGTATTGTATTATTCCATTTCAATCGCGACGCTCATTGATCCGCTGCTTGTGTGCAGATATTAACGAGGTTTGGTCGTGCTTCGTTATTTGACGATTTGTATTTACATTTCAGGTATCTGTAAAGGTGCACGTCGCTTAAAAAATGGATATTTCCTCGGAAATATTAGAGACCCTGGATATTATGGGTAACAAGAACGTCATAGAGGTACTAAAGGATGATGTCGCAGAGCAGGACATTATAGTGGAATCTGAAGCAACAGAGGATACAGAAGAAATAGAGGAGATCATTGAGATAATCGAGGAAATTGTAGAAGATGACGAAAATTTTTCAGATGATGAAATATCCTTGTCAAAAAACAAGGATAAGACTCTGTCAAATACAGAGAAGAATGAAGTGGTTGTGAGGGACAAAACAAATAATGAGACAACTGGCAAGAAAATCGAGATCTTTGGTTTTGAAGAAGAGAATTCAATGTTTACTTCGCTATCTAGAAAGGAAGAGACCACTAAACGCACAAGTAATATACAGAAGAACAATAGCAAGAAGCAAGTTATTAATTATGATGTAGATGAGGACTGGCAAGATGAGGAGCTAGACCGTATGGAGGAGTTGGATAATATTGGACAGTCTGTGACTGAAGTGCAGTCACAGAGTATTTCCAAAAATAATAAGTCAGTAAATAATCAAAATGTCTCTATGTCACTGCAGTCAAATAGATTGGATATGAGGAGTCACATGGATTCCATGACAAGGTCTGATAAATCTAGAATAGACAGTGGCAGTATTGGTAGTAATGTACATAATGTGGAAGACGATAGTGATAATCACGAGATAGTAAAGAATACAGAGAACAATCTGTTGTATACAGTGCTGGGGACTAAGAAGCAAGATTCCTCTGCAAAGCAGCAGGAAAAGTTCAACGACTCACAATATATCAAAGTTGGTATACTTGACATATCATGAAATATTGGCAATGTTTTATCATTAGGATAATTACATCATAAAATGAATTTCATGAAAATTCCATGTAACTTGCACTATATAGGGTGTCTGAAACCTTTCTTGTCATAGTTACCATAGTTACGAGACATAGCGTAGCTATGGGCACAGCGAGCCGCGATTCGCGTGTATCATGGTCACGCGTCAGCCCGAGCGCTAATTTCTTCAGACAAAATAATTACTCGAAAACTTGCGAATTTCGCAAAATGGTATTTGACTTTTCTGTTCTGTTTAATTCATTCTACTTTCCCACAAATTGTATCAATAAAAGTTTCGAACACCCTATATATACTGAAATATCTAACTGCTTATACAATTAGGAAAAATGGATGATTTAAGAAGATATTTCCTCTGAGATATTTGCAACTAAAGTTGACACTTTCCATGTGTTGCTTGAAATTTTTAATTTTTCTTTTTAATCTTTTCTAAACTCAGAATTGGGTAATAACTACTTCATTATCCAACAAAATTTTAAGTAATTTAACTTTTAACTTAGTTAATTTTAAATGAGTCAACTTAAACTAACTTAAAATACTTATTTTAAAATACATTAATTTTAATTTATTAACTTTTTTATAAGTTAAAATAATTCATGAATATTAAAATCAGCTGTTTACAATGCAGAATAAGAAAGCTCAAAAATAATACCAACAATTTTTTATTTCCTTAAATGCCAATATTCTTAACTTGGATAGAATTCTGAGCACAAAACAATATTTTCTTGTAAAAAACCTACTTTTTAGTATTTCACATAAATTTAATCTATGATTAAGAAGTTAATTATATGAAAAACATACATTACTTTGCATAATTAACACTTAACTTTAATAATTTAATTCAATTTTAAGTTAACTTTGAATTATAAACTAGCTTTTATTTATATAATTTTAATTAGTTTAATTTAGTTGAAAATTAACTTATCTAATCCTGTATAAATTACATTTGAAATTTTAATGAAAAATTTCTATGATTTCAGAAACTAAGTTCATCATTTATAACAATATTCAAAATACATAGACACATTTTTTAAAAACATTTATGTATCTCTTTCTATTATTTATGCATCTCTATTAGATTAACCAATACACACAAATAATTCACTAACAGAAAAATTAAAAATAATGATTTCGTATTTGTAACATCATGTATATATGTTTATCTTGACTTTATTTCAAATTAACATAATGAAATAAATAATGAAAATAATGAAATAAATATATAGAAACGTAATTTTGTTCGATAAATAGTAAATTTATGACTGGCTCCGCTAAAAATATGACCACTGTACTTAACTATAATTACCTTATCAAGCTCTTTGTGTTGTTTCAGATGGAACGACTTGATGAAAATACCATACCAGTTGAAGGTACTATTTATTATGAAGGAGATAACATGGAGACGCTATATGTAGCACAAGCGATTGACGATAACGAGCAATATACATATGATAACGCCGCGATTGAACAAGATGAGCAGATGTGGGATGCCTCGAATAACGAATCCACTGAAAACCAAGAAGAAAATTCTCAAGTATGAGATGCTACGATAAAAAAGCTAATATATTTCTGAACTTTAACAGGGAATGTATCACGCATGTCTCATAATTTTAGGATCAGATATTTCTACACGAAGACGAAGACGGACAGTTATATTTCAAGGACGATAGCGGAGCTTTGCAACCGGTGTATCTGACTGACGATGGAAATTATGCAATCGCAGAAAGCAACGACGATCAAGTAACCAATAAGGAATCGAGGTTTCAGGCAAATAATAAGTCAACGGAAGATGAACATCCCTTCATTTTGCCGGATTTAGACGCGAAATCTTCTAGTAAACAGGTATTATTGCGCATAAATAAGTCTGATATATTGAAGACTTGATATAGTACTCTAATATATTTGCGATTTTTTCAGATGTCTAGTTCTGCGGTAGCAACATCGCCGTTACAGGATATCGATAATGAGGACAATAATACTGTTACTATATCATTGATAATATCAGAGGATGAGAATGGACAAAAGAGAACACAAGTCATTATACCAACAACAGACAATTTGAAGTGCGACATCTGTAATAAGAGTTTCAAAACATCTTTTCAGTTACTTAGGCATAATCGGCTGAAACATGCTCGAGAAGAGGATATAACTACAAGAAGCTTTCCCTGCGATTTATGTCCTAAAAGGTAAGTTAGTATTGTTTTTCATTAATATTCTTGTTCATCATTTTATCTATTATTATTTGATATTTGTAATTTGTGCATGATTTCTCAGCCCATATTTATTGTGTTGACTCTCGTTTTTTTCATAGACATTTCTTATATGTACTTTATTTTAATTTTTCTAATAATTTGATTTTCCACAACAGAAATTTATTGCTATAAGTCGCAAAAATGCTTCAATAATATTTCATTCTATAATGTAAAATATAGATTCTATAATTGTAAAATATAAAGATTAATATATTTATTATTCGTACAGATATCCAGATCAGACTTCTCTAGCTCGCCATAGGAAAACTCACACTGGCGATCGACCGTTCCAATGCTTGGAATGTCATAAAAACTTTCCCACATCCACGGCACTACGTCGTCATTTGAATCTTCACAATTCGCAGTCGCGACCACTTCCTTGCATTTATTGTGGCCGTCGATTCATGGAGAAAGCCAGTTTAACGAAGCATGAAGAGTCGCATATGCCCAACGAACAACGCATACATACATGCGATATATGCCAAAAAACGTTTACGCATGTGACCGATCTGAGCATGCACAAGAAATATCACGATCCCGACAAGAAATTTGATTGCGAGGTATGCGGTCGCGAGTTCAACCGCTTGAACAATTTGCAAAGACATATGATGGTTCATCAGCAAGTGAGTAAGGTAATTATACAAACTGTGAATCAAGTTCCAATTCTGGTTGAAACTTTGTTTATTAATATGTTTAGAAAAGAAAAAAAAAAATATATATATATATATACATATACATATATACATACATACATACATACACACACACACACACACACACACACACATATATATATATATATATATGTATATATATGTATATATACACACACACAGGGTGGGCCATTTTATTCAATACACGTAAAAATGTCAAAAGGAGAAATTTTTTCAAAAAATGTTTCAGACAAAAGTTATATGGGTGGATGGGGGACATAAGAAGGTAGCATTGATTTCACCTTACGTGGCCCCGTTAAGGTCAGGTCGAGGTCAACTTTGCTTTTTTAAATAGAAATATAGATTTTTTTATTACGGAACTTTATTCTACGTAAAGAAGCAAACAACTTTTGTTTGAAAACATTTTTTATCCGATCTTTATTTTCTAAGATATTTACGGAAATATCTACAAAATTACTAATTTCAATAATTTTTTCCTCGAATTCTATTAACTTTACTGAAAAATAGCAAGAAATAAAAATTGTCTATTTTCTTCTCATAGAGCTCTGAGATTTTTTTCGGAATTTTTGATTAATTTTTTAGTACTGCATTTCCTTTCTTTTCTTGAAATACTAAAAAGTTAATCAAAAATTCTGAAAAAAATCTCAGAGCTCTATGAGAATTTTTTCAGAATTTTTGATTAACTTTTTAGTATTTCAAGAAAAGAAAGGAAATGCAGTACTAAAAAATTAATCAAAAATTCCGAAAAAAATCTCAGAGCTCTATGAGAATTTTTTCAGAATTTTTGATTAACTTTTTAGTATTTCAAGAAAAGAAAGGAAATGCAGTACTAAAAAATTAATCAAAAATTCCGAAAAAAATCTCAGAGCTCTATGAGAATTTTTTCAGAATTTTTGATTAACTTTTTAGTATTTCAAGAAAAGAAAGGAAATGCAGTACTAAAAAATTAATCAAAAATTCCGAAAAAAATCTCAGAGCTCTATGAGAAGAAAATAGACAATTGTTATTTTTCAGTTAAGTTAATAGAATGTTTCTTGTTATTTTTCAGTTAAGTTAATAGAATTCGAGGAAAAAATTATTGAAACTAGTAATTTTGTAGATATTTCCGTAAATATCTTAGAAAATAAAAGTCGGATAAAAAATGTCTTCAAACAAAAGTTGTTTGCTTCTTTACGTAGAATAAAGTTCCGTAATAAAAAATGTATATTTCTACTTAAAAAAGCAAAGTTGACCTCGACCTGACCTTGGCGGGGCCACGCAAGGTCAAATCAATGGTATTTTCTTATGTCCCCCATCGATCCATATAACTTTTGTCTGAAACATTTTTTGAAAAAATTTCTTCTTTTTGAGATTTTTGCGTGTATTGAATAAAATGGCCCACCCTGTATGTATGTATGTATATATGTATATGTGTGTGTGTGTGTGTATATATAATATATAAATGATAGACTATATATATATATATATATATATATATATATATTTTTTTTTTTTTTCTTGATTTGTATAGGGTAAACTTGGATAAGATGGCCATACTTTTCTAAAATGCAAAAAAAATATATTTCTTATTGTTATTTCTTAATAGCGTTTGGCACATTACGTCACTGAAGCCTACAGTACATAATATTATCAGAGTTAAAAGAAAAATACTTCAGTGAAATTATTTATTACAAAAATAATAAAACATGAGCATTACCTAAATGTTTAAGACAAGATAGCCATAAGGAATAGATGACTCATAAATATTTTATGTTCAAGATTCTGTACCTATTATTTGATAAAACAGTGAAAAAACAATTTGATATATTCATTTTAGTATAGGATATTTAATACATATTTGTGAAAATATAATATACATATAAAATAAAAACCTGTATTACAAAACTTTAAATTTTAAATTCAATTTTTTATTAAAACATTGCACATAAGATTTAATTACTATAATATTGAAAGTAATTTTTGAAATGTAACGACTTC
>NW_022639507.1:708511-721889 GCF_010583005.1 Odontomachus brunneus | reverse complement strand
TTGAAACTAGTAATTTTGTAGATATTTCCGTAAATATCTTAGAAAATAAAAGTCGGATAAAAAATGTCTTCAAACAAAAGTTGTTTGCTTCTTTACGTAGAATAAAGTTCCGTAATAAAAAATGTATATTTCTACTTAAAAAAGCAAAGTTGACCTCGACCTGACCTTGGCGGGGCCACGCAAGGTCAAATCAATGGTATTTTCTTATGTCCCCCATCGATCCATATAACTTTTGTCTGAAACATTTTTTGAAAAAATTTCTTCTTTTTGAGATTTTTGCGTGTATTGAATAAAATGGCCCACCCTGTATGTATGTATGTATATATGTATATGTGTGTGTGTGTGTGTATATATAATATATAAATGATAGACTATATATATATATATATATATATATATATATATTTTTTTTTTTTTTCTTGATTTGTATAGGGTAAACTTGGATAAGATGGCCATACTTTTCTAAAATGCAAAAAAAATATATTTCTTATTGTTATTTCTTAATAGCGTTTGGCACATTACGTCACTGAAGCCTACAGTACATAATATTATCAGAGTTAAAAGAAAAATACTTCAGTGAAATTATTTATTACAAAAATAATAAAACATGAGCATTACCTAAATGTTTAAGACAAGATAGCCATAAGGAATAGATGACTCATAAATATTTTATGTTCAAGATTCTGTACCTATTATTTGATAAAACAGTGAAAAAACAATTTGATATATTCATTTTAGTATAGGATATTTAATACATATTTGTGAAAATATAATATACATATAAAATAAAAACCTGTATTACAAAACTTTAAATTTTAAATTCAATTTTTTATTAAAACATTGCACATAAGATTTAATTACTATAATATTGAAAGTAATTTTTGAAATGTAACGACTTCTGTTTTATAAATGTTAGAATGATAGTGGACCATCTTACCCAAAATGTGAGTGAAAGACGATTATAATAATACTTATAAACAAATAGTAAAAATGAAAATAAAAATGAATGTTATATTACAGTTTACATACTGGATTTGAGGCTTTCAGTTTACATACTTATTTTATGTATCTAACGTTGATTGCGATAGCTTAACTATAATTTATCCGATGTTACAGCAAGTTTTAGTGGATAAATGAGAAATTTTACAGGTAGTCGAAAATGAAAATATAGTATAATATTCATAATCTTGCTATTTCAAAAAATGTACGCACATATACTACGATAAATGTCGATTATCTTTGTGACTGATTACACAAACGCAATGTTTTGCAATTATTACAGAAATTACAGCCTATGGCCATCTTTCCGATATGGTCATCATATCCGAGTTTACTCTATCGATCTCTTAGATAAAAATTGATCCTTTTTTCCTAGCCATAAATGTTGCACACGAATACCTTAACTAAAAACCAAAGTTCATTCCAAAAACTAACTTTTAATATATTCCATTTCCATTAATTAAAAATCGGTCGCAAACTGAGTCCTTGTACATTAGAAAATCACGTAAGTCAAAGAAAGTTAATACATTCGTCAACAAAATTATCGCATAGGTAAATTTATATCGAAATTTCACACAATTTTAAATGAGCATAATACTGCAAAACATTATCGTATTTAAAAAATTTTTTTTTATTTTAAAAGGTGAAGTCTGTACTTTAAGGAGCATTTGTCGGATTTTGAATTTATTTTCTCTCCTTCTCGTAGTCTTTTCAAGAATAAAGATGTGTTCGTCTCCAAAAAATTGTACAATTTGACGTATTCTATAGGGTGGAGTAAATTTTTTTTCGCAAATTTCGTAATAACCATCGTGTAAAGTATAAATTTTCCCCTGCAAAAACAAAAAGCGGATTTGTACGATTTTTTTTCGCGGAGTTGCGACATATCAAAGTTACCTATGCATTTTTTTTTAAATCGCTTAATTTGACACACTTTACTGAGTGGAATAAATCCTTTTCACAAATTTTACGATAACCTTCGTAAAATATCGATGTTTCCTTGCAAATAAAAAATGAAGAGGCACGATTTTCTACGGCGATGTTATACGGCGTATCAAAGTTACCTATACATTTTTAACCCTCTATAGGACACTGGTACATAAGTCGTACTAGCAGCACAGAATTGGTCGAAAGAGTCGGGAATGGTTCTAAACGCTTTCCCTGAATGGTCACTAGTACAACAGTTATACCGGTTAATATATCTTATCAAAAATTTTTTTCAGTCTTAAAAATGATATTAAAATATCTCTAAGGACTATTTTAATGAAGTTCAAAAGAAAAAACTCATTTGTCATATCCAAGGAATCTTGCTCTATAAAGGGTTAATCAAGTACCGTGACAAATACGCGTGCACATATACACGCAAAATCCGATCAACAATCTCCCCGTAGTGCGCATTGAATAATGTTAATGCTGACGGTAACTGATTAGAAATGCATAGGTAACTTTGATACGCCGTACAACATCGCGGAAGAAAGTCGTGCATACCTCTTCTTTATTTTTTTATTTGCAAGGAAACGTCGATATTTTACGATGGTTATCGTAAGATTAGTGAATAGAATTCATTCTATTTAGTACAGTGCGTCAAATTAAACGATTTTTAAAAAATGCACAGATATCTTTGATATGTCGCAACTCCGCGAAAAAATCGTACAAATCTACCTTTTTTTTTTATTGCAGGCGAAAGTCTATACGATAATTATCATGAAATTTGCGAAAAAAAATTTATTCTACCCTATAGGATACATCAAATTGTACAGTTTTTTTAAGAGACGTCTTTATTTCTGAAAAAACTGCGGGAAGGGAAGAGAATAAATTCAAAATCCGACAAATGTTTCTTAAAGTACAGACTTCTCTTTAAAATAAAAAAATTTTTTTTTCAAATACGATAATGTTGATATGTATTATGCTCATTTAAAATTGTGCGACATTTCGACAGGAATTTACCTATACAATAATTTTGTTGACGAGTGTATTTAACAAAATTTAGAATATTAATGTTTTACCAATTTTATTTTCGTTCTTTAGATTTAAATCGTTAGTAAGTTGTATCATGTATTATTTTATACAGACTAGAATAATGAGAATATAGATATTGTTAATACAAAATTGGATTTCGTATAATCCATTATAATGATGCGAAATAATGCTGAACCATAAATGGAACTTGTGCATAAACATTTTTACTTTTTTTATTTACAATGAATTTAAAGTCTAATAATTTTACTTTAAAATTATATTTGTTGCTTATGTTGATATTAACAGTCCCTTTTATTGTTTGATCAAATTTATGTAACTGAACGGAAGTTATTCTATCCTTGGATGACATAATTAGCACTAAAAACTGCGTGAAAACGATCATTTTTTTGCATAAATTTTACGTTTATATAATATCTTATAATCATTTTAAATGTGTTTGGATAGTCCTTCCTTACAATATCTTTATTCTGTTTCTTTATGTATTCGTTTCCTTATTTTACTTTGCTTCATGTAGTTGTATACATGATTTTTACATCTAATTACAAATTATTTTTCTTTTGTAAAGCAACAACAAGGAGGCAACGAGGAGATACTTTCCTGCGATGTGTGTGGAATCACATACAAGTTCATGAGTTCGTTGACGAGGCACATGGTAACTACGCACATGAATCCCGAGAAATTGAGGCAGCAAGCGGAGGAACAGCGACGAAAACGCGAGAATAATTACCGGAAGTATCTGGAAAACCGAAAAATGTATGAGACGCAGCACAACACATACATTGCAAAGCGTAACTATCATCATAACGCGCGTTTACTCACCGGGAATAACGACGACACCGCCTGACTTGAACTCTCGCGTAGTTTTTTAACGGTTTGTTATCGTGAGTCATTACGACATCTCCCTGGATCACCTCTATAAAAAATAATACATGTATCTCGCGTGCGTGCTCAACCACGTCTCTTTATATCATTGATTGGCGCAGCCGTACACTGATGTGCATTTAATTTAATGAACTTGTTGAGAATACATTAGCTAAAAAAATACGCACGCGCACACGCGCACGCACACACACACACACACACACACACATATATATATATATATATATATATATATATATATATATATATATATATATTTAGTCATTCAAGACTACGACTATTTCTTAATTAGATTGATATTATGGAATATGTGTATGCCAATGGTACATGTATACAAGTGGATACATGCATATATAATGTGTATACATACATATACATATATACATATATATATATATATATATATATATATATATATATATATACACACAAATTTCTTTAATTTTACGTGCACTAAAAATGCTGATTCAAAATAAACTAGCATTATTTGTACACGGACATTTCAAGCGTGCCTTACTTACTCATTTATTTGCACAATGTCTCAAGTGCTTTGAAATACGCGTATTTAATATCGAACTCCATGTCGTACCAATAATTAATGGATATGCAAGCATGGGACTGAGTTACATGATGAAACCATAAAGAGGGTAGATATAGCGCGTCTCCTGCATTCAATGTGACTTTCAGAGTTTGTGCATTATCATACTTTGGGTATCTAGAAATAAAATTATTATTTTGCGAGTTCTCTCAAACGAATGTTATTTGAGAAATAGAACGTTAGGCCATGTATATGCTGAACTTTTCATAATCTGGCTTTAATGGGTCTATACATATCCATGGTGTTAATGTGGAAGAATTTGCCATTTCCGAATCGAGTGTTTCGTCGAGTGGCTCGATCGTCCACTTTCCAGGTTCGTATTCTTTATAAACCGCGGATGGATAATTTCCGTATGGAATCCATGGCAAATCCGTGGGAGGATGTAAGATAAAATTCTTTTCGCCGGTCACAACGCAATATATGTTTTCATAAGGATCTTTGTGCACTATAAGAATTAGGGGACAGTTGGATACACGTTCGAGTCTCATGAATTCTTAAAATTAGTCATATAGATGTCTGTTAAAATTATTTCTATGGTAATACCTATGTGTATACTAAGCGTCAATTATCAATGATCCCTTTTAGATTGTATAAACAAAATTTACGCAAAACAATGATCGTACACGTGCAGTTTTTAGCACGATGAGATTTAAAAAATACTAAGATAGTCTCAGTATGTTGTTAAGTCAAAATAAAACTTTACTGGAAGTCACAGCTCTTTCGTCCCCCATCCAGAAGTTCACGGCGTCTGGTCGCTTTCCAAACGCCTCGTTAACCCATGGTATCTCTACTTCTGCGTCCGACCACAACTTGCGAAAGCTGCTTATAAAATTGGAATTTTGTTTCTGTATGTAAAATATGCTGTCCTTCTGTGGATCCTCTAATCTATTGAGGAAGTCTGACATCGTGAGATTGCGTTCCTCGGGCATCACGAAATATTCTTCAGCCGCATCGTCTGTCTTGGCTATCGCGTCTGCATACCCGTTCGGTGTCACGGCAACCGAAATCTGTTCGTCGCAGAATATCTTACGAAGATATGGTATGGACCATTTGTCTATGGCAGGCCAATGTTTCACCGCACCTCGTATCACCAATGGTACATTCTTTGAAACGAAATCTCGGTAGAAAGTGAGCGATGTAATTCTGTGACTCACTTCTGCAATTTCTCTTTGCAAGTACAATTCTATGAGATAAAATTGCGGATATTACAATTATATATGAACATGAAGAAATTGTATAGAGATATATTGCTATACAGAGAAAAAAAATCATTCATTCTGGTAAGAAAAATAACTAATCAATTTCCTGTCTTTCTTTTATTTATCTTTAAGGTATCTTCAACCTTTAACCAATCGATTCTTCAACAAAGAATATATATTTTCTTGTTAATATTAAAAAAAATATTGAAGAAAAAATTTGTTTGACTTTATATACTGAACACTGAAAAATGTTATAGAAAAATTGGATAATGCTTGAAATATATAATTCAATAAGGATAAAAAGAATTATATTATTTGATAAGGATTAAAATATATACAAATTTTGTAGAAAAATTGAGGATTGATAAAAATATATACAAATTTCACTATATGACTTTATTTCTAAACTGATCATCTCTATCCAATTCTCCCATTTCTCACATTTTCCAATTTCTCACATTTCAATTTGTATAAAAAAGTTGATTTCATTCATTTTATATCGTATAACTTACTTTTAACAATTATATGGTATACTAAACAATTATTTACCTGGATACACATACTTTTCTATAATTTCTTACATAGAATTTTCTTATATAATATTATCAAATTTTTTAAACAGGACAAATCGAATTTTTGTTTTATTGTAATATTCTTCATAGAAATATTCATCTTACTAGAATTCATAATCAAATTTTGAATAAATTTGATACTTGTGATAAATTTATGACATATTTGTAGATATAAACTTGCGAAATACTTGAAAAAAGTAATATTTACTTGAATGCAGTATGTTTCTTTGTGACTATACAAATTTAACTTTTTATAGATAATTCATCTGATATCACAAATTCCAATTCGATTCGAATAAATCGCGATGCATATTCTATTTTGTATTTATAACAATATCTCGCGTAGATCTATATCATGTTCATGTTTGTGTTTCTTTTTTAACATAAATTATATATTATATTTATATTTGTAGTCACACATATTATTTCTTATTTCTTATTATACAGCATATTTGTACAATTGGCTATTATTACCCTTCAATAATTATATTTATATAACAAAAATATTTTTATCCTTTTTTCACAAATAATTTTGTAAGAACATTTTTCTACTTTAGTAAAAACAGAAATGGTAAATCATGCAGAGTATAGAGCAACGTTATCAGAGGTTAGTAAACATTGTTTCAGAAAGATGAGTAACAAACCTTTTGTCTCCTTCGATAAAACATAAAATGCTTCTTGGATTTTAGTTTCGCCATCTGTCATCTCTCGAGTATAAGTTATAAAAAAGGAAAATACGGCTGAGTACTTATTGACAAGTGTTTATAACGAACAAACAGTGTTAGGTTAGATTGGGAAGTGTAAATCCCCACATCTGTACTGTGTAATCGATACTCATGACCCCTGAGCATCGATGATTATTCGTCACGTGCTATTGAAAATTTTATTACCGTCTGATTATTAGTGACAGATAAGTCTACGGGAAAGATATTTTGATATGTATACACGTAAGTCCACTCTCCAATAAATACAGAATAATAGCAATAATAGTGTAGAAAAATTTATAATTATAAACATAGCTTTTAATTATACACAGTAATTTTATATGTGTACATATAGAACAAATAGAGCATAGATTGAGCAATATTTATTGTATCAACACATTACATTATAATATACAAGTTCTGTTATGTGTGTTGTGTAATATATGTGTGGTGTGTGTGTGTGTGTGTGTGTGTCTGTGTGTGAGTTCTTTTGTTATATACATGCGTGTTAATTACTGAATTATCATAGCCTTTATATGAAATAAAGCAACTGACGATTTTACTTCATATGTTATATAATTCTAGATAGTGAGAAAAAGAATGATTTATATTGTATAATTTTTCTTGAGTAATCCTGCTTTGTTTAACGTGAAAGCTTGTTACACTTTATAAACATTTTAATTAATTAGTATCAAAGCTATATGATATCAGAGTTAAGTTAACATATAATATTAATTTTTTGTAGATACAATGTACAAAATAAACTGGATGAAGTAAAGATAAACTAGGTAAGACAAACAAATTTATAGATACATACATTTCTTATGTATAATATTCAGTAATTGTTGCAAGCATGGAGAAGCATAATGCGTTACTGCAGATACATCTGGAAAGACCTCTCTATGAACATGAAGCATTGAACCAAAATTATCGTTATGAGAAACCAAAGTCATCCTGTAAGTTATAACAAAAACAATACACTGCTGCTTAAGTATTGCTTGACATATACAAATCCTGCAATGAATATTGTGTATATATATATATATATATATATATATATATATATATATATATATATACACAATATTCATTGCAGGATTTGTATGATATCAGTATGAGTAAGTTGTTCTTTTTGTAGTGATACAAAGCGCAGTAAATAATGTCAGATCCAAAAGTTGGCGGTCTTGTGTAATGTCTATAATGCCAGCAATAACTTGGCTGGGTTCATATAATTGGAATGAAAACATACTACCTGATATAATCTCTGGCTTAACTGTGGGAATCATGCATATACCACAAGGCATGGCCTATGCACTTCTGGGCAATTTACCTCCAGTAGTCGGCATATACATGGCCTTCTTTCCTGTCTTAGTATATTTTTTCTTTGGTACATCTAAACATATATCCATAGGTGAGCATATATATAATATGATAACAAACATACAATCTTTGAAAATATACTGAGAAGATAATAGAGAAAACAAACTTACAGAGAATTATATAACTCATATAACTTATATAGAATATTCTATAGTCCATGTTTTCTTTTTCTCATTCCCTCTTTACTTTCATGTCAAGTTTTTTCTCTACACGTTTTTTTTTTATAAAAATCAAGGTTTATTGAATTTTGTTGAGTTTGAGACATACTGTCCAAAATTTATGCTTTATTAACACTTTCGTTACTAATTTTGTTTTTTTAAAAGTACAATTTTTTTACTTCATTAAATATATTATAATATAAAATAGCTTTAGCAAAAAAAATTAAAGATTTTATGTTTAGCATCAAAGGGATAGGGCTGGGATACTGATGTCCTACAGGAGTTTTTGGGAAGACATTCGTTCTAATGATAATAAGTAGGATGATAGCACTGATGTGTTCAAAATGCCAAGAAAGCTACTTATTTAATTGAATAAGATTATTATTAATGATAGGGAAAATATATTCTGTTGGTAGTAAAAGGGTTAATCAAAATTTTCTATGATCTATTTTAGGTAAGATCGAAAAATTAAAACTGTTCAATCTCTATAAGCTCTCAAAAGTCAATAATAATACTTTTATGGATTATTCGTATTTAAATTTTGCATATATAACATTGGCATGTTTTCTTAATAATTAGTTTGTTTATAAAAATTAATTGATAATATTTTTTTGATACAACGTCTGATATCATATGCCTGGTTTACATCGTGCACTTGATATGCATACTAAATAGTAACTTTCTACTAAATAATCGTAATATCGACGATGTACATATATAAACAACGGTATATTAAGTTAGTATAATACTCATCAAGAAGACATATTGTATTGATTGAATGCGTCGTTGATATGCATTGTCAATATTAAGATTATTTAATGGAAAGTTACTATATAGTACGTGTATTAAGTGCATGATATAAACCAGATCAAGGATAGATCAAGGTTATTTTTAATTTTAAATATAGGAACTCTCTCTATTTTTTACTACATTCAAGCAGTAAACACCTCAAAATAATTTCAAAATTTCAAAAAGCAAAAAGCTTCTTCTGATCAATCTATTCTTGAGTTAGAATTTGAAATATTATGCAGAAGTTGAAAATTTTATGTAATTAATTTAAGGTGGAAATATAAAATATATTAGAGATTTCAATTAGTACAAATAAATAAGAAATGTTTTTATGTACGTAACATAAAAAATATTGCTGATTTGAAGTATTCTGTTTAAAATATTGAGAATGACTATGATATGCTGTCTTTAACAATGTTGTCTAAAATTAAATAAATGCTACCTTATATACAGAGTGTCAATAAAGTTCCGGGACGGCGAAATATCTTTAAAACTAAGCATTTTAGGAAAAATTGTTTCGGATAAAAGTTATAGGGTTAAAAAAATCTATTTATTGATATTTTTAGTTTGACTTTGGGTGAGGTCGCCAAGATCAGAATAAGGTTATCTTGAATTTTTTAAATGAAACCCCCTATTTTTTTATTGCATATTCTTGTAGCTTATCTCGAGAGCTATCCGAAACACTATAATAACGTATTTTTTCATTAAGTACTTTTTGAGTAATAAAACTTGAAAGTTACAGTACCATCGGTGTTAACAATACCCAAGGTGTACCACGCGTCGCTAAGGTCAGGTCAAAGTCAACTTTGCATTTTTAAATAGAAACATATATTTTTTGTTATGGAATTTTATTCTACGTAAAGAAACAATTTTTTGTTTGAAAAAAATTTTTATACGAACTGTTTTCTAAAATATTTACGGAAATATCTACAAAATTATTGGTTCCAATAATTTTTTACTCGAATTCTATCAACTTTATTGAAAAATAGTATAAGATAAAAATTGATTACTTTCTTCTCATAGAGCTCTGAGAATTTTTTTAGAATTTTTTATAAACTTTTTAGTATTTCAAGAAAATGAAAGAAAATGCAGTATTAAAAAGTTAATTAAAACATTCTCAAAGCTCTATAAAAAGAAAGTAAACAATTTTTATCTCTTACTATTTTTCGGTAAAGTTGATAGAATTCGAGTAAAAAATTATTGAAACCAATAATTTTGTAGATATTTCCGTAAATATCTTAGAAAATAGAGGTCGTATAAAAAATTTTTTCAAACAAAAGTTGTTTGTTTCTTTATGTAGAATAAAATTCCGTAAAAAAAATACATGTTTCTATTTAAAAAAGCAAAGTTGACGTCGACCTTGGCGGCGCCGCCAAAGATCAAACCAATGGTTCCGTTTTATGTCCTCTATCGAACCATATCACTTTTGTTTGAAACATTTTTTTCCGTATTTTTTGTATATTTCGAGATATTTCGGTGTGAAAGTTAAAATGGGACACTCTGTATATAAGGATTCATAGAAATCTTTATAAAAATTTCATTGAAATACTATGACTTTATTTAAATTTATAATTTCTATTGATAATTTCATTTTCTCACACATTTCAACTTATATAAAAAAGTTATTATTTTAAATATATATATATATATGAGGCATTCTTCGTCAAATCGGCCATCCCCTCTGCCCAAAATTTTTATGGTTTGATTGAGGTCAACCGGAGCTCAAATTTTAGGTGATCATGTCATCTGGCCTTTTGAGAAATTCATCATGGCGGCTCTAATATGGCGGCGGAAACTGGAAAAAACGATAGAAAATCCGTACATGACTTCCGTACACCACACGATTACTCAAATCTACTCCAAAATGATCAACCCAAGGTTCTTAAGGTCGCTGATTACGACCTTAAATGCACCCTTTATGCATTTGCGAATCAATTGAGATCTTCTAGAATATTATCATTAGATTCAACAATAAGCGCTCTAAGGTTAGTAGTTCTCAAAGCGATATTCAAAACTCATCTAGAATGCCTCTTTAACCTTCATTTACTTTATTTCTTTCAAAGAAATTGGTACTCTTTGAGGAGCATTGAAATATCGTTTTATCAATAATGTTTTTTCTGACAAATATCAGGTATTGGTATGGCCGTTTGGAATCTTCTGTTTAATTTTCTAACCGGTTTATCATGTTCGACCTTACTGAAGTAGAATACTTTAATTGTTTTCAAATGTTTCTGTGCCCAACTGAAAAGAGCTTGTAATTTCCTTGAAAGAAGTAAAGTAAATGAAGGTTAAAGAGGCGTTCTAGATGAGTTTTGAATATCGTTTTGAGAACTACTAATCTTAGAGCGCTTATTGTTGAACCTAATTTATATATATATATATATATATATATATATATATATATATATATATATATATATATAGAGTGGGAAAAAAGGTCGGTACCCTTGAGTAACTCAGAAAATATAAATTTTATAGAAAAATGTTTCAGACAGAAGTTGTAGGGTGCAAAGAGATATATTAAATGATATTATTAATTTGACCTTGGATATAATCGCTAAGGTCAGGACGAGGCTATCTTGATTTTTTTTAATGGAAACTCCTATTTTTTTATTGCATATTCTTGTAGCTTATCTCAAGAGCTTTCCAAAACACTATAATGTATTTTTTCAGTAAGTATTTTTTGAGTAATAAAACTTGAAAGTACCGCTGGTATTAGCATTACCCAAGGTACCTCGCGAAGATTGCTCGGTCGGATTTACACCTCTTTCGTGTATGTGTGTGTATATGGATGTACTGACGATCCTTAATCCTTATCTGTTCCTTATCATCGTAACATTCATAATCACTCATGAATCCACGTACGCATACACGCACGCACACACACCCACATACACTCACACTTATACACTCGCATCCACACTCACACCCACACCCACATCATACTTACCCACCCACACAAGCACATATGCGCACTCACACACGCAAACATACACGAAAGAGATGTAAATCCGACCGAACAACCTCTGTGTGGTACATCCTAGATAATGTTAATGTTGGCGGTACTGTAACTTTCAAGTTTCATTACGCAAAAAGTACTTAATGAAAAAATACGTTATATTATAGTGTTTTGGACAACTCTCGAGATAAGCTACAAGAATGTAATAAAAAGTAGGGGGTTCCATTTAAAAAATTCAAGGTGAACTTGTTCTGACCTTAGCGACCTCATCCAAGGTCAAACTAATAATATCAATTAATAGATCTCTTTACACTCTACAACTTCCATCTGAAACATTTTTCTATAAAACTTATATTTTCTTAGTTATTGAGGAGTACCGACCTTTTTTCCCCCACCCTGTGTATATATGTACACTGTGTGTGTATGTATATATATATATATATATATATATATATATATATACATATATATATATATATATATACAGGGTGTTAGAAAAGTCTGGAAACGGTCGAATATCTCGAAAACAAACCATTTTAAAGAAAACTGTTTCAGATAAAAGTTGTTTGGTTCGAAGGGATCTATAAAAAGGTGTAATTGGTCCGACCTTGAATAGTCATTTGAAGGTCATATGAAGGTCATCTTCAATTTTTTGAATGGAACACCCCATATATTATTATATATTCTTATAGCTTATTTCGAGAGCTTTCCAAAACACTATAATAAAATATTTTTTCGTTAAAAACTTTTCGAGTAATAACACTTGAAATTTCCAGTACTTTGACAAAATACAAAATATCTCGTAAAATATTCATCTTTCGATTATCTTGCCTTAATGCTTTTTTGCACAGAATAATGAGACAAATTAATTGGCTTAAAAAAACCACAAAAAATTTTTTTATATTTATTATGTAAAAAATTTTTGTGCTTTTTTAAGCCAATTAATTTTTTTATATTTATTATGTAAAAATTGTTTTGTGCTTTTTTAAAAGCCAATTAATTTGTCTCATTATTCTGTGCAAAAAAGCATTAAGGCAAGATAATCGAAAGATGAATATTTTACGAGATATAAGGTGTAGTAAAAAGAAATCCATTATTTTTGCATGAAATTGAAGGCTTTATTTAGCATAGTTAGAATGATCCGATTTAGGTCAAATATGC
>NW_022639507.1:706701-708126 GCF_010583005.1 Odontomachus brunneus | reverse complement strand
GCTTGGCCACCGTTTGCGCCAGCTCACCGCGTTTCGACCACGACCGTTTTCGCTTGACGTAAGTTTTCGTTGTCGTAAGTGACCCACTTTTCATCACCAGTCACCATCCGCTGCAGAAATGAGTCGATTTTGTTGCGACTCATTAGCGATTCGCAGATGGAAATTAGGTCCATGAGGTTTTTTTGCGTTAACTCGTGTGGCACCTATACATCGAGCTTCTTTTTGTATCCAGCCTTATCCAAATGGTTCCAAACGGTTTTTTGTGCAATGTTTAGCTCCTGGGCAATCGAAACAGTGCTTACATGACGGTCGGACTCGACGATTTCCATTATTTTATCGACATTTTCGACAATTGGCCTTCCAGAGCGTGGTGCATCTTTGACATCAAAATTACCGGAACGGAATCGACGAAACCAAAATTGCGCGTGATTGGCTGTTACAGTATCAGGACCATAAACACTATTCACATTTTCAGCCGCCTGGCTTGCGTTTTCGCCTTTATCGAAGAAAAACTGTAAAATATGGCGTATTTTCTCTTTGCTGATGTCTATCTTTGACGCGCGCTTAAACAATACTGAGTCAAGCAATCACAAAACTGTCTGAGAAGTTTTTTTAGTACGAAATCTTATCTTTCTAACGCCATCTAGCGTAAACCGATCGCACTTATACAACGCGAGATACACATTACTAAAACCATCTATTAGAAAAATAATGGATTTCTTTTTACTACACCTTATATTTTTTGTATTCTATGTCAAAGTGCTGGAAATTTCAAGTGTTATTACTCAAAAAGTTCTTAACGAAAAAATATTTTATTATAGTATTTTGGAAAGCTTTCGAGATAAGCTATAAAAATATGTAATAATATATAGTGTTCCTTTTAAAAAATTAAAGATGACCTTCATATGACCTTCAAATGACTATTCAAAGTCAAACCAATTACACCTTTTTATAGATCCCTTCGAACCAAACAACTTTTATCTGAAACAGTTTTCTTTAAAATGGTTTGTTTTCAAGATATTCGATCGTTTCCAAACTTTTTCTAACACTCTGTATATATATATATATATATATATATACACAGGGTATCCCATTTTAATCAATCACTTCAAATATCTCTTGAACAGTGCATTTTAGAGCAAAATGTTTCAGATAAAAGTTTTGGAATTTTGAGGGGGACATAAGATATCATTAGTTTGGCCTTGAGTGGCACCGTCAAGGTCAGGACAAGGTCACTTTGAATTTTTTAAATAGAACCCCCCATTTTTTATTACATATTCTTATAGCATATCGAAAGCTTTCCAAAACACTATAATAAAATATTTTTTCATTAAATAACATACCACTTCATTATATGCTCTTTCGTGTTAAAAGGCTTCAAAGTTACAATATTAGCATTGGTACCCAAGATGTTCGACCGACGGT
>NW_022639507.1:706577-706691 GCF_010583005.1 Odontomachus brunneus | reverse complement strand
TTATAACTCGAAAAGTACTCAATGAAGAAACATTTCATTACAATGTTTTGGAAAGCTCTCGAGGTCAGCTACAAGAATATGTAATAAAAAATAGGGGATTTAAAAAAATTAAGC
>NW_022639507.1:706028-706567 GCF_010583005.1 Odontomachus brunneus | reverse complement strand
ACCTTTTGAATGTTGTTCAGGGTCATGACCTTGACAACATTTGTCAAGGTTAAGGCGATTAGCTGTTCCTAATATTTTCATTTCTTCAAATTTTACAATGAAAACGAAAATAATTTAAAATCATGGGGTAACATGTGGAGTCCGATTGACTCTAAAGGATTATATGAAGGTCACAATGCTTTGTCAGGGCTATAAAGAAGCACACGTGTGAAACCCTTTTAATAAATTTCTTTAACTCGGAAAGTAGTCAATAAAACGTAACTTTATTATAATGTTTTGGAAAACTCTCGCGATAAGCTACAAGAATATGTAATAAAAAATAGGGGTTTTCGTTTAAAAAAACATTAATGACCTTGACCTGATTTAGATAAGGTCACTTAAGGTCAAGTCCACATTTTCATCATGTGTCCCCCTTCAAGCCATGCAACTTTCGTTTGAAAAATTTTCCAATAAAATCATCGATTCGCGAGATAATCGACTATATTACTTAAAGTGAAACACCCTATATATATATATATATATATATATATATATATATA
>NW_022639507.1:701938-704958 GCF_010583005.1 Odontomachus brunneus | reverse complement strand
GCTTAGGTTCCGATATATTCAATTGGGAAATCAAAATTCGCAAACTTGACCTTCATTCGATCTTGCCATGACTTTGATTAACATATCATTTTAAACGTAAAATTTCCCGCTCTTTTCAAATCCGGGGTCAAAAATAGGTGTTCCCATTTTAAAAAATCACTTTGACCTTGAAATAACCTTGAAAATCGAGTTCAAGGTCAAGGTCCTTGGTACCATTACGTGACCCCCTCTGTTCCCTTCTACTTTTGTCTAGACCATTTTTCTCTATCTGACTTAGATTACGAGAAATTCAGGTGGGGAGATTAAAATGGCCCACCGTGTATATGTATATACACAGGATTGGCAAAAAGTCCGGAAACGGTCAAATATCTCGAAAAGGATCAACTGTAGCGACAAATATGTTAGTAGCAAAGTTGTAAGGCTTAATAAAATGTACTTAATGATGGCTAAAAATTTGACTTTGGGTGGAGGACGAAGGTCATACGAAGGTCAAATTGAATTTTTTAAATTGGACCCCCACTTTTTATTACATATTCTTGTAGCTTATTTCAAAAACCTATAATAAAGTATTTTTTTATTAGGCATATTTAGAGTTATGAGGCTTGAAAGGATTTTGGTCTTTAACTGTTTCTGTTTCGTAAAAACGTATCACTGTCTTCTGAACGGTGGATTTAGAAATAAAATGGCGGTCAGGATATGCAGCATTGAATGTATAGATAAGTTATTTCTTCGTATAATCTAATATGGTCTCCAAATTTTCGATAAAGAAACAGCATTATCTTTTCTTTATCGGTTAACATTTTTAAAAAAGAAATTTGAAATTGTAGTTGGAAAAAGAAAGGGAAAAGACAAAGAGTAAGATGTGAGAAAGCACGACTCGTTTTTAAAATACAAATATCGAGAAGCGTTATCGTGAAGTGCGGGTATGCGCGAGTTTTGACTGAGTACGTGTGATATTACGTCGTGAATGAATAACCGCGTTCGATGCGAGCGAATGAACAACTAGGCTGGGAGCCTAAAAAACATAAATACAGGAGAAACACAAGAATAAATTTGTTTTTCATGTCTCGAGCTAGACGATATGACCGGCTTAGTTGTTCATTCGCTCTCATCGAACGCGGTTATTCATTCACGACGTGATATCACACGTACTCAGTCAAAACTCGCGCATACCCGCGCTTCACGATAACGCTTCTCGATCTTTGTATTTTAAAAACGAGTCGTGCTCTCTCGCATCTTACTCTTTGTCTTTTCCCTTTCTTTTTCCAACTACAATTTCAAATTTCTTTTTTAAAAATGTTAATCGATAAAGAAAAGATAATGCAGTGATACGTTTTTACGAAACAGAAACAATTAAAGACCAAAATCTTTTCAAGCCTCATAACTCTAAATATAGCTAATAAAAAAATACTTTATTATAGGTTTTTGGAAAGCCCTTGAAATAAGCTACAAGAATATGTAATAAAAAGTGGGGATCCAATTTAAAAAATTCAATTTGACCTTCGTATGACCTTTGTCCTCCGCCCAAAGTCAAATTTTTAGCCATCATTAGGTACATTTTATTAAGCCCTACGACTTTGCTACTTACATATTTTTCGCTACAGTTGATCCTTTTCGAGATATTTGACCGTTTTCGGACTTTTTGCCAACCCTGTATATATATACCAGGTGTACAAGTATGAAATGCGGATTTGAGAAAACAAATGGCACACCAATGCAGTGTGTGGTATAAAGATTTGACATTTATGCCATTTTGTTGTGCCATCAACAAGTGTCAAACGCGCATGAGTGATAAATTGAAAAAGTGTTTGCATAGTGTTGTGTTGCTGTGTTCAATATGTCGAAGTTTATACCAAATAAAGAGCATTCGCGGACAGCATTAATTTATTGTTTTCATTTGAAGAAAACTGCTGCTGAATCATACCGATTACTTCGAGAAGCTTATAGTGAACATGCTCCATCGTAAGATACGTTTGAACAATGGTTTCGGCGTTTCAAAAGTGGTGATTTCGATATTGCAAACAAGGAACACGGGAAACCGCCAAAAAGATACGAAGATGTGGAGTTGTAAGAATTGTTGGACGAAGATGATTCACAAACACAAAAACAACTCGCAGAGCAATTGAACGTTAGTCAACACGCTGTTTCCAATCGCCTACGAGAGATGGGAAAGATTCAGAAGATCGGCAAATGGGTACCACATGAGTTGAACGAGAAGCAGATGGAGAGGCGCAAAAACACATGTGAAATTTTGCTCGAACGATACAAAAGAAAATCGCTTTTGCATCGTATCGTTACTGGGGATGAAAAGTGGATTTATTTTGAGAATCCCAAGCGCAAAAAATCATGGGTAGACCCAGGCGCACCATCCACATAGACCGCAAGACCGAATCGCTTTGGCAGGAAGACGATGCTCTGTGTTTGGTGGGACTAGAAGGGTGTGGTCTATTATGAGCTGTTAAAGCCTGGTGAAACGGTTAATACCAAACGCTACCAACAACAATTGATCGATTTAAACCGTTCGCTGCTTGAAAAACGACCAGAATACCAAAAGAGGCAACACAAGATCATTTTTCTCTATAACAATGCTCCATCACATACGGCAAAACCGGTTCGCGACATGTTGGAAACACTCAGCTGGGAAGTTCTACCCCATGCGGCTTACTCACCAGACTTGGCTTACTCACCAGACTTGGCTCCTTCCGATTACTACTTGTTTGCATCGATGGGTCACGCACTTGCTGAGCAGCGCTTTGGTTCGTACGAAAATGTGAAAAAATGGCTCGATGAATGGTTCGCGGCAAAAGGGGAAGATTTTTTACTGGCGTGGTATCTATAAATTGCCCGAAAGATGGGAAAAATATGTAACTAGCAATGGAGCATACTTTGAATAAATCTCTTTTTATCATTCTTCCGAATTTAACGTGTTTTTTTCGAAAAAAAATCCGCATTTCATACTTGTACACCTGGTATATATATATATATATATATATATATATATATATATATATATATATATA
>NW_022639507.1:695068-700898 GCF_010583005.1 Odontomachus brunneus | reverse complement strand
TATATATATATATATATATATATATATATATATATATATATATATATATATATTATATATGTAGGAACTTGAAGGAGCCTCGAAGAGGTCTCTGTGTTCCTATATTATTCTCGGTCTTCGGCGGAAGGGGTAACGAATGAATCTCGTGACAACGGTTGATAAGTACATATATATGAGAATTCACAATAGTCGCTCGCACTGTTACGCACGCCTTTCCCTTTCGGGCTCTCTCTTTCGACTACTACTTCTCTTCCGAACAGCGCCACCCGTGTCGTGTCATGGGACTCTTTCGTTCAGACGTTTCGTACGATATCTACACTCGGCCATCCTTGATCGTTCGTCAGTCTCTGACGGATATCTTTGATAAGGCTTCATATAGCATCAGCAGCGGTGGTGGTAATTATTGGTCCTTCATACCCGCCAACCTTCACAACTTCGTAGCGATCATTATCCATCACTCGAGTTACCTTATACGGCCCCAGATACTTCTTTCTTATTTTTAAACCGGGTGCAAACTGTGTTCTACGGATCGCTACTAACTCACCCTCATCGTACGACGGCGCTTTCTTACGATGCTTATTATAACTACATCGATTTTCGGCTTGAACCTTAAGGATGTTCTGCTTAGCTAAGTTTCGCAAATCGTCACGCTCCTGACTAAAAAGTTGTACATATTATTGTTCTAATAACGATAACAGTCTAACATCTTCGCGATGTTTCATTTTGACTCCAAAAAGAACTTCGGACGGACTCATCCCTATACTACGTTGGTAAGTAGTATTAATGCCCATCTGTAGCCGGGCTACCTATCTGTACCATCGATCCGGATTATCTAATGATAACTTAGTTAACATGGGAATAATGATTCGGTTAACACGTTTTACCTGACCGTTCCCACGCGGTACTCCTGTAGTGATAGCGATGTGTTCTATATTATTCTCAATACAATAGTCATTAAATTGAGAAGAAGTGAAAGCTGTCCCTTTATCACTTATGATACGCTGCGGATCTCCAAAGGTCTGCTTGTATTACACTCAGTTTATCCAGAACTTCTTTAGTATTAGTGGTTTTGGTAGGGAATATCCATACGAATTTAGAAAATCCATCTACTACTACAAACAAGTATTTATACAACTTAGAAGTAGGCGTCATAGGACCTAAGTGATCTACATGGAATGTACTCAACGCTAAGTCTCCTTTAGGGATAAGTTTCAGTTCCCCCTTTTTCTTTCCCTTCTTTTTTTCAGATAGTATGCATGGTATGCAACATTCTATAAAACTTTCTAACTGATTTTTCAATTTCGGAATATAATATTCGTCTTGAAGAGCTTCCGTCATCTTTTTGACACCAAAATGACCGGTTTCGTGCGCTTTCGCTATAACGTCGGTACATACTCGCCGGCAACACTACAACGTTTTTATTACCTAGCCTTCTCAACAGTCCGTTTTCTATTAAATAATCCTCGTATGGTTCATTAACTAGTAGTTGTTTAATTACTCGCAATCGTTCTTCCTTGTCTTGTTAATTCCGAATCAACGCTAATGCGGTATCTTCTATCGTCATAACCGGAAACCTGCTCGACATGCTTCATGCGCTCGCCGATACGATGTTCTATTTTGTACTCGAATTCTTCAAGAACAAGGGCCCACCTAGCAATCTTCGCTGGCAAATTCTCTTTATACAAGGTTTTCTGGAATGCTTGACAATCTGTAACTATCTTAAATCTAAGTCCTAGTAAATATACGCGAAACTTTTTAACGGCTCTGACTACTGCTAGAATCTCTAATTCGTAGGAGCACCATTTCCTCTCGGCGTCAGTCGTCTTGTAAGTCATATAATGAACAAAATGAAAATACCTTTCATTAGGTTTTCTTTGTAGGAGAGTCGCTCCATACCCTTCCTTGCTGGCATCAGCATGAAGTTCGGTGATCGCCGATGGATCGTATATCCGAAGCACGGGTTCTTTCGAGAGAACATCTTTCAGCCTAGTAAACGCTAACAGCTGGACTGGTCCGAGATGGAGATGTGGCTTCTCCTTTACATTGTACAAAGGGTGTGCGATCTTAGCGTAATCCTTTACGAATTTTCTGAAGTATCCCGTTAACCCTAAAAAACTCTGCAGTTGCTTTAACGATCTTGGCTGCGGAAAATCCTGCACAGCTTTGACTTTAGATGGTGATGGCTTGACGCTGCCATTCTCGATCACATGATTTAGAAATTCTACGTTGCTCTGAAGGAGCTTACATTTCTTCCAGTTGACCTGTAGGTCATTATCAGCAGCAACAGCTAACAGTTTCCGATAACTTACGGAAGGCGTCTTCCTTATCGCGACCAGGTATTATTACGTCATCCATATAGGTTAGAACTATACCTCGTCTGGTCAGATCCTAAAACACTTCGTCGATATATCTTAGAAAACTAGCCGGGCTGTTACAAAGTCCAAACGGCGTCTGTAGGAATTCATACTGTCCGCTAGGCGTGACAAACGCCGTATACTTTCTGCTCTTTTCGTTCATCGGCACGTGAAAAAAACCATTCTTTAAGTCGATTACCGAAAATACCCGGAAATTGACTAACGCATCGATCTTGTCGTCTATTAACGGCATCGGATATTTATCACGAACTACTTTTTTGTTCAATAATCGATAATCTATACATACGCGAGGTGAACCGTCCTTCTTGCGTACTATAACGACAGGACTAGCGTAGTCACTACTACTGGGCTGAATTATCCCTGACTCTAACAATTCGTTTAATTGTTCATCTAGTATGGCCTTTTCCTTTGGCGCCAGTCTACGAGGTCTTAAGCTAATTGGTTCTTCATCCTTTAAGATAATTCTAGTCTCTATTGCTGTCTTGTTATTCTTTTTGGGTTGATATTCGTTGATCAAAGCCTCGATCCTGCTTCTATAAGGCTCTGTCACATCGATTTCGTCCGTAGTAATACAGTTTGTAATACATTGTCGTTAACTCCTTCCATTCGGCAGGGTCGCTCTGTTCATCCTTGGTTAGTAATTCTTGATGCTGGATAGTGGTTGCGTCTTTGTTCGTTGGCTTAACTTCCATTCGCCCGTTCCGTATGATGACTTCCGTGTGTTTAAGGAAATCGTGAATTAAATCGTGACCCAGAATTAAATCTGGTGTCATAGAGTGTTTGGGAATCACGAAAACGTCGACCTCGTACCTATCATCACCGATAGACAAGCTCAGACGTGAGACACCTCGGGGCTTGATGGGAATGTTTCCCAGTCCCGCAAAAATTCGAATCATGTTGTCCATCTTGGGTTTACCCATATCTTCGTATACATCTTCCCGCATCAGACTCGTGTCGCTGCCAGTATCAATCAGAACGTAATATTTCACACCAGCAATATCAATCGGAATAAATCTGTCATCAGTGTTATCGGTTACCCAGTTCACTCCCGATATCACTACTTCAGCTTGTTGTCCCTGAGAACACTTTGACGCAATGTGCCAAAATTTGTTGCACTTGAAGCATTTCGGACTTCTGTCGACATTCGTGCAATTCTTGACTTCGTGTTCTGTTGATCCACAATGGAAACAATGCTTCTTGTCCGACTGTTTACTACTTGATTTAGACAACACAGCCTTAACCTCTCTTACGTCGTTCTTGATATTCGTCTTCTTCGCGCTCGTTTTCCTCTGTTGCATCTTTCCTTTCATGCGGTCATAGACTTCAAAATTTTTCTTTAACTCTCGTATTGTTCATGAATTGTATAAAATCGTTTTACTGGCTTCGTCATCTGGTATGCCGTCAATTATGTACTGGATAAGGGCATCCTCCTCGATGTAACCTCGACTGACTATTTCCTGCATTGCATAAATATATTGCCTACTACTTTCGCCAGCTTGAAGACGTCGTTGGTACAACTGACTATGATCGACAGCGCTGTTTACTTTGGCTCTAAATTCTTGTTTCAGTCGGTGTTTGAGAGTACTCCAAGAAGTGATCCCTTTTTCAAAAGATATAAACTGTTTTGCCGACTCTGTCAGCATATGCTTACTGTATATTAACTTCTGTAAGTCGTCCCAACCCAATAGCGAATTCATATCTTCAAACTCAGCGATCCACTTCTTGACCGATAACTTGTCATCGCCTGAAAAATGATTGAGACTTCCCTCTATGTCTTTGATTGTGAAGTCGGTACGTCGATGTCGACCTCCGCGGCGACTCCCTACTCTTGAATTATCGTTGTCGGATGAGTCGCTTCCGTCGCTAGTGTCCTCCCGATCCGATAACGGTGCCCTCTCTTTTTTTAGCACGCACGCGCCTCCTGCCGGCTATGTCCCTGTTTCTATTGTTTCGGCTCGCCTTGTCGATCGTTGTTCGCCCTCGATCATTCTGTCTCATCTGTCTCTCTTCCTCGCCCGCTAGGCTTCCTTCGTCCGACGTATAGTCGTCTGTCATTGGTCCTTCGTTCGCGGTATTCCGGTTTCCCGTTTCGTCACCGCCCGTACCCTTACTTCCCGCCATCTGCAACTGATGCTGCCCCGCACGGGCATTCCGCAGTCTCATCTTTAACTCACTCTTATTACCTGTGGTTGATAGCTTCAATCTTCTTAGAGCGTCTTTAAGATCCGTTATTTTCATCTCGTCTATCTTTTGCTCGAGACGTTTCTTCGTCCTTCGTAATCCGTCTCTCTTTCTTTGCATCGCAGTACCTGCAACACTATCCCTTCTTCCTGCATCTGTCTCGTCGCCATTATCGTTGGCTCCATCGTTGTGCAACAGATAACGTTCGGCCATGATTGACAATCACTCGATTCAACTTCCGGACTGTCTACTTAAACAACTTTTTCATCTCTCACAGCCTTGACTTGACTTTGTCTACGTGATTGACACTACTGTCCTACTTCCGATGGTTGGCTACACTAGCCCTACGTTGTGATTCCGCCGATCCCGGACGAGTCCCCACTTTTGTAGGAACTTGAAGGAGCCTCGAGGAGGTCTCTGCGTCCCTATATTATTCTCAGTCTTCGGCGGAACGGGTAACGAATGAATCTCGTGACAACGGTTGATAAATACATATAAGGTGTAGTAAAAAGAAATCCATTATTTTTCCAATAGATGGGTTTACGCTAGATGGCGTTAGAAAGATAAGATTTCGTACTAAAAAAACTTCTCAAATAGTTTTGATTGTTTGACTCAGTATTGTTTGAGCGCGCGTCAAAGATGGACACCAGCAAAGAAAAAATACGCCATATTTTACAGTTTTTCTTCGATAAAGGCGAAAACGCAAGCCAGGCGGCTGAAAATGTGTATAGTGTTTATGGTCCTGATACTGTAACAGCCAATCACGCGCAATTTTGGTTTCGTCGATTCCGTTCCGATAATTTTGATGTCAAAGATGCACCACGCTCTGGAAGGCTAATTGTCGAAAATGTCGATAAAATAATGCAAATCGTCGAGTCCGACCGTTATGTAAGCACTGTTTCGATTGTCCAGGAGCTAAACATTGCACAAAAAACTGTTTGGAACCACTTGAATAAGGCTGGATACAAAAAGAAGCTCGATGTATGGGTGCCACACGAGTTAACGCAAAAAAACCTCATGGATCGAATTTCCATCTGCGAATCGCTGCTGAATCGCAACAAAATCGACCCATTTCTGCAGCGGATGGTGACTGGTGATGAAAAGTGGGTCACTTACGACAACGTCAAGCGAAAACGGTCGTGGTCGAAACGCGGTGAGCCGGCGCAAACGGTGGCCAAGCCAGGTTTGACGGTCAGGAAGGCTTTGCTGTGTGTTTGGTGGGATTGGCAGGGAATCATCCACTATGAGCTGCTCCCCTACGGCCAAACTCTTAA
>NW_022639507.1:692374-694911 GCF_010583005.1 Odontomachus brunneus | reverse complement strand
TGACTTAAATCGGATCATTCTAACTATGCTAAATAAAGCCTTCAATTTCATGCAAAAATAATGGATTTCTTTTTACTACACCTTATATATTAGGTGGTAAACTTAGTTCCTGCGGTTTTTTTGTTTAGAAAACTCATTTATTTCAACATCAAAAGCAAAAAATACATCAATTGAAGTATTTTCCCTCGCTAGCTATACATTTTTCCCATCTTTCGGGAAACGCGTAGATTCCGCGACGATAGAACGATTGGTCTTTTGATGCAATCCATTCGTCGATCCATTTTCGCACATCCTCGTAATTTCTGAAGTGTGTATCCACCAAGCCGTGCTGCATCGACCGGAACAAGTAATAGTCCGAAGGAGCTAAGTCCGGTGAATACGCTGGGTGCGGGAGAACTTTCCACTCAAGCTGCATCAGTGTTTCTTTGACGGCTTTGGCAACGTGTGGTCGAGCGTTGTCGTGCAAAAGCATGACTTTACGTCGATTGCTGGCCTTTTTTCCAACAATGCTTCATTCAGACGGTTTAATTGTGATTGATATCGATCCCCCGTGATACTTTCGTTCGGTCTGAGTAGCTCATAATAAACGACGCCGTGCATATCCCACCAAATGCAAAGCATTGCTTTGTGGCCATGAATATTTCTCTTTGGTGTGGATGTCGATGGTTGGCCAGGGTCTACCCATGATTTTCTTCGTTTAGGATTATCGAAGTATATCCATTTTTCATCGCCAGTCACTATGCGCCACAAAAAACTCTTCTTTTTCTGCCTGGCGAGCAGAGAAATAGAGATGTTTAAGCGATTCGCAATGGCATTTGCGGTTAATTCGTGTGGTACCCATTTTCCCTCCTTTTGAATTTTTCCCATTGCATGTAGACGTTTGGAAACAGCCATCGGAGTAACATTTAATGCTGCAGACAATTCTTGGAGCGTTTGAGTAGAGTTTTCGTCCAATAATGCCTGCAAATCGGTGTCTTCAAACTTTTTCGGTTGGCCTGAGCGTTCTTTATCATTGACATCAAAATCACCACTCTTAAATCGCTGAAACCATACTTGGCATGTTCTTTCCGATGGAGCATAATTGCCATAAGCTTCGAAAAGCAATTTATGAGCTGCAGCTGCAGTTTTTTTCAAGTCAAAGTAATGAAGCAGCACATGTCGAAAAAACAACTTATCACGTTCCATATTTAATCAAAAGAAAAAATAGCACTGCTCGCTTAAATGAATCTCTTCGCACTGAATTTTATTGACAAATGTCTAACCTCTAAAATGCAGCCAGTTTCAGATGTCAAAATAAATTACACCTACAACTAACGTCATCTAACTGTGAGCCGCAGGAACTAAGTTTACCACCTAATATATACAGGGTTGGTAAAAAGTCCGGAAACGGTCAAATATCTCGAAAAGAATCAACTGTAGCGAAAAATATGTAAGTATTCTTGTAGCTTATTTCAAGGGCTTTCCAAAAACCTATTATATAATAAAGTATTTTTTTATTAGGCATATTTAGAGTTATGAGGCTTGAAAGGATTTTGGTCTTTAATTATTTCTGTTTCGTAAAAACGTATCACTGTCCTCTGAACGGTGGATTTAGAAATAAAATGGTTATCAGGATATGCAGCATTGAATGTGTAGATAAGTTACTTCTTCGTATAATCTAATATGGTCTCCAAATTTTTGATAAAGAAACAGCATTATCTTTTCTTTATCGGTTAACATTTTTAAAAAAGAAATTTGAAATTGTGGTTGGAAAAACAACTAGGCTCCCAGCCTAGTTGTTCATTCGCTCGCATCGAACGCGGTTATTCATTCACGACGTAATATCACGCGTACTCAGTCAAAACTCGCGCATACCCGCGCTTCACGATAACGCTTCTCGATCTTTGTATTTTAAAAACGAGTCGTGCTCTCTCGCATCTTACTCTTTGTCTTTTCCTTTTCTTTTTCCAACTACAATTTCAAATTTCTTTTTTAAAAATGTTAATCGATAAAGAAAAGATAATGATGTTTCTTTATCGAAAATTTGGAGACCATATTAGATTATACGAAGAAGTAACTTATCTACACATTCAATGCTGCATATCCTGATCGCCATTTTATTTCTAAATCCACCGTTCAGAAGACAGTGATACGTTTTTACGAAACAGAAATAGTTAAAGACCAAAATCTTTCAAGCCTCATAACTCTAAATATGCCTAATAAAAAAATACTTTATTATAGGTTTTTGGAAAACCCTTGAAATAAGCTACAAGAATATGCAGTAAAAAGTGGTGGCTCCAATTTAAAAAATTTAATTTGACCTTCGTATAACCTTCGTCCTCCACCCAAACTCAAATTTTTAGCCATCATTAGATACATTTTATTAAGCCCTACAACTTTGTTACTTACATATTTTTTGCTACAGTTGATCCTTTTCGAGATATTTGACCGTTTCCGGACTTTTTGCCAACCCTGTATATATATATATATACAAGGTGCGCAACTAAGTTCTCGCTGTTTTTTTTTTATGCAACTTTATTGTGAACAAATGGTTATAA
>NW_022639507.1:691539-692364 GCF_010583005.1 Odontomachus brunneus | reverse complement strand
GAACATAAAAATCCTATACCGTTTTGCGATATTCGCAATAATAGTCGAGATATTAATTAAAAAAGATTAAGGAAAAACGCACGCTGAATGGTAGAGGACGGACCGCTCGAGTCACAGCGCGGTTCAGTAATAAAGGGCGCGATGATTGGAAGACAATGCACCCCTGCCTATTCTTATCTCGGCGCGGTGTGGCAAGACGTAGGAGCGCAGCGGTATAAGTATAGGCAGTGGTGCATTGTCTTCCAATCACCGCGCGCGACATCCGCTTGTTACAGAGTGTGAGACACCCTGTGTATGTGTGTGTGTGTGTGTGTGCGCGCGTGTGTGTGTGAGTGTGTGTGTACACACACACACAAACGCATACACAGGGTGTCTCACACTCTGTATACAAGCGGATGTCGCGCGCGGTGATTGGAAGACAATGCACCACTGCCTATACTTATACCGCTGCGCTCCTACGTCTTGCCACACCGCGCCGAGATAAGAATAGGCAGGGGTGCATTGTCTTCCAATCATCGCGCCCTTTATTACTGAACCGCGCTGTGACTCGAGCGGTCCGTCCTCTACCATTCAGCGTGCGTTTTTCCTTAATCTTTTTTAATTAATATCTCGACTATTATTGCGAATATCGCAAAACGGTATAGGATTTTTATGTTCACATCAACCCATTCTACGTTCCCATAAAATGCCCGGAGGAGAGTGTGAGACACTCTGTATATATACAGGGTGGGCCATTTTATTCAATACACGCAAAAATCTCAAAAAGGAGAAATTTTTTCAAAAAATGTTTCAGACAAAAGTTATATGGATCGATGGGGGACATAA
>NW_022639507.1:666905-691529 GCF_010583005.1 Odontomachus brunneus | reverse complement strand
CGTTTTGGATATGTCAAAATCGACCAGCACTTACTGCTGGAGCCATCTATTGACAAACAGCGGGAACTTAGTTGCGCACCTAATATATATATATATATATACATATATAAAAGACAATGCACCCCTGCCTATTCTTATCTCGGCGCGGTGTGGCAAGACGTAGGAGCGCAGCGGTATAAGTATAGGCAGTGGTGCATTGTCTTCCAATCACCGCGCGCGACATCCGCTTGTATACAGAGTGTGAGACACCCTGTGTATGCGTTTGTGTGTGTGTGTACACACACACTCACACACACACGCGCGCACACACACACACACACACATACACAGGGTGTCTCACACTCTGTAACAAGCGGATGTCGCGCGCGGTGATTGGAAGACAATGCACCACTGCCTATACTTATACCGCTGCGCTCCTACGTCTTGCCACACCGCGCCGAGATAAGAATAGGCAGGGGTGCATTGTCTTCCAATCATCGCGCCCTTTATTACTGAACCGCGCTGTGACTCGAGCGGTCCGTCCTCTACCATTCAGCGTGCGTTTTTCCTTAATCTTTTTTAATTAATATCTCGACTATTATTGCGAATATCGCAAAACGGTATAGGATTTTTATGTTCACATCAACCCATTCTACGTTCCCATAAAATGCCCGGAGGAGAGTGTGAGACACTCTGTATATATACAGGGTGGGCCATTTTATTCAATACACGCAAAAATCTCAAAAAGGAGAAATTTTTTCAAAAAATGTTTCAGACAAAAGTTATATGGATCGATGGGGGACATAAGAAGGTACCATTGATTTCACCTTACGTGGCTCCGCCAAAGTCAGGTCGAGGTCAACTTTGCTTTTTTAGTAGAAATATACATTTTTTTAAAATATGGTTTTTTAAATAGAAATATACATTTTTTATTACGAAATTTTATTCTACGTAAAGAAGCAAACAACTTTTGTTTGAAAATATTTTTATACAACTGTTATTTTCTAAGATATTTACGGAAATATCTATAAAATTATTGGTTTTAATAATTTTTTACTCGCATTCTATCAACTTTACCGAAAAATAGTAAGAGATAAAAATTATCTATTTTCTTTTCATAGAGCTCTGAGAATTTTTCCAAAAATTTTAATTAACTTTTTAGTACTTCAAGAAAATACAAGGAAATGCAATATTGTTGTTCAGGGCCATGACCTTGACAAATGTTGTCAAGGTCATGGCCCTGAACAACATTCAAAAAGTTTCAGCCGTCGGTCGAACACCTTGGGTACCAATGCTAATGGCAACAATATTGTAACTTTGAAGCCTTTTAACTCGAAAGATACTTAATGAAAAAATATTTTATTACAGTGTTTTAGAAAGCTCTCGAGGTAAGCTATAAGAATATGAAGAATGAAAAATGGAGGTTTCCATTTAAGAAATTGAAGGTGACCTTCACGTGACTTTCAAACGACTATCCAGGGTCAAGCCAATTGCACCATCTTATGTCCCCTTCCGAACTATACAACTTTTGTTTGAAATATTTTTCCGTATCTTCCATATTTTTCAAGATATTTGCCTAGTTCGATTAAAATGACTCATCCTGTATATATAATTATATTTTATTTAATTTTTAATTTAATTTTTTTTAATTTTAATTTTTATTTTAATTAATATATATAATAAATTTTTAAAAAATTAATTACCAAGAAAGCATGCCAATGTCACGTATACAAAACGAATAATTCATAAGAATACAGTAGTACTAATATTGATCTTGAAAAGTTAGTAAAAATTAAACAGTTAAATTTTTTGCTCTTGTATCTACTCCGTTTAAAAGATTTGATAGAATTATATAAAAAAAATCGGGTAACAAATTTTGTTAAAAAATGATAAAATTACGTAGAAAGGCATGTGTATTCAGGTGAATATTTAATTGTTTAATATAATTTATTTAATCATTAAAAAAAGTATACGATATATAAAGTTATACCCCTAGTAACAAAATTCATTGGCTTTACATTGGCTAAACATTGGTTATCTTGGGAATATATTGGAAAATATGTCCCAATATTCAGCCAATATTGGACATGGAATAATTAGAAATATATTATTAATATTGTACGTTAAATATTTATATATTATTGGATTTACATTGTAAATACGTTGGCCAATATTTTCCAATATAAAATTAATATTGATCTCAGAATAAATATTAATCTATTACCAAAATAACAATATCAATAAATACACAATATTGCATTTACATTGAAAGTGCCAATATTTCTCAACATAATATGAATATTATACAGGGTGTGGAAAAAGTATGGAAACCCTGAAAAATCTCAAAAAATACAGAAAAATGTTTTAAATAAAAGTTGTAGGATTTAAAAAGTATATTCAATAGTCTCATCAGTTTGACCCTGGCTGGCGTCATTAAGGTGAAGTCAACTTGAATTTTTTTTAAATGAAACACCCTATTTTTTTATTGCATATTCTTATAGTCCTTCTCAATACCTTTTCAAAGCACTATAATTTTATTCATTTTGGGTCAGCCGTTTCAAAGTTATTGAGTATTTTACAGTAAGAAGTAATAGACACCCAAAGACAAGGTCGGAATATGATCCAGCCAACTAAGGCAAGATCGAAGGATGATCTAAGCTTTTAGATCATCCTCCGATCTTTCCTTAGTTGGCCGGATCATATTCACTCTCAGGTATTTTCGCGGCTACTCACTCTCAGCTGTTTCCACGACTACTCACTCTCAGTTGTTTTCACGGCTACTCACTCTCAGCTGTTTTCACGGCTACTCACTCTCAGTTGTTTTCACGGCTACTCACTCTCAGTTGTTTTCATAGCTACTTACTCTCAGTTGTTTTCACGGCTACTCACTTTCAGCCTTAGTTGACTGGATCATCCTCCGATCTTGCCTTAGTTGGCTGGATCATCCTCCGATTTTGCCTTAGTTGGCTGGATCATCCTCCGATTTTGCCTTAGTTGGCTGGATCATCCTCCGATCTTGGCTTAGTTGGCTGGATCATATTCCGACCTGTTCGGGTGTCTATTACTTCTTACTGTAAAATATTCAATAATTTTGAAACGGCTGACCCAAAATGAATAAAATTATAGTACTTTGAAAAGGTATTGAGAAGGACTATAAGAATATGCAATAAAAAATAGGGTGTTCCATTTAAAAAATTCAAGTTGACTTCACCTTAACGACGCCAGCCAGGGTCAAACTGATGAGACTATTGAATAGATCTTTTTAAATCCTATAACTTTTATTTGAAACATTTTTCTGTCAAACTTATATTTTTTGAGATTTTTCAGGGTTTCTATACTTTTTCCTCACCCTATATATATAATGAAGGCCAATGAACGACTAATGTTATGTTTTAACAATTACACGATATTGTGTTTATATTGGAAGTACATTGGCCAATATTTCCTAATACAATATTAATATTGATCTCTGAATAAATGATAATCTATTACCAATATTATATTTCAACATTTACATGTTATTTTATAATCTTTTATGACTTTGTCTATTTAATAAGAGCAATAAAACAATTTCACTATATAAATTTTAAGACCAAAATGGAATATTCGGTGTTTCGTAGACCTCACCTTACCAGTTAAAGCTTAAATTAACAATAAAAGTACGAAAAACATAATTTTTATTAAAATTAAATTATATTATAAAAAAATTATATTACTGCGTTAATTGCAACATATATATAGAAATATAAGACGTTTATATTGATCGAAGAAATGGTGTAGTGTCTAAAGCAATAGGCTCATAATCCCAAAGGTGCCTCAGGTCTAAGTTCGAATCCCAGTGTTAGTGAGAATTTTTAAGTGTGATATAACA
The DNA here is from genome assembly GCF_010583005.1 of Odontomachus brunneus. Classification (NCBI taxonomy): domain Eukaryota; kingdom Metazoa; phylum Arthropoda; class Insecta; order Hymenoptera; family Formicidae; genus Odontomachus; species Odontomachus brunneus. The sequence goes on along the minus strand of NW_022639507.1, from coordinate 687,679 downwards.
TTTGGAATCAAGTAATCTTAAATTTCAAGTAAAGTCAGCAAACGCTGACTAGTTCTTCATTTCAACCAATTCGCCAATATTTGTAAAAAGTGGAACTCTTTACGCTTATTCGAATATTTTTTGTAAATTCTATGAATATTTTGGAATATTTTGAGATATTCTTGGAATGTTAATTTTGAATTTTAAAAACATTTTATAAATTTTCCAGGAATGTCTAGCGTTTACTGGGATTAGTTTCACATTAGGATCCAATTAATGTCCAACATGAAAAAATTGAGTAAATATTATTGCTTAACATTTGCCCAATATTGTCCAATATTATTGGACCAATATTGCTGACCAATATTGGTTAAATAAGAGGCGATATCCATTTTACAATATTGGGAATCAATGTTGGGAAATCAATTCATACTTAATATTTAACATTGGATTTACATAATTTCCCAATATTGCGTTAACATTTTATGCTACTAGGGACGATATATAAAATGAAAGAAAATGATAATTTTTTATATATTGGGAGTGGGTATTAATTTTAAAGGATTTTCAAGAGATGGCGTAACTAGTACTATATCGCATCGGGCCATATTGTTGCTATCTTCATGTCAAATCACCATCATGTGGCTTTAGTTTTCAGTATGTGTCATTGTGCCGAAGTGTAAACAACATTGTTATTTTGAGCATTGAATATGTCGAATTTTGTGCCAACAAAACACAATTTGCGGGAAGCTTTGCTTTTTTGCTTCCATTTGAAGAAAAGTGCTGCTGAAAGTCAATAAATGCTGTCGGAAGCTTATGGTGATTATACTCCATCGATTTCAACATGTGAGTACTGGTTTCGACGCTATAAAAAAGATGATTTTGACATGGAAGACAAGGAATATCCAGGCCAGCCGAAAAAGTTTGAAGATGAGGAAGTGGAAGCGTTACTCGATCAAGACCCGAGTCAAACGCAAGAAGAACTTAATCATAATCAGCAGAATCATTAAATGTTGATCGATCAACGATTTCCAGACATTTGAAGGCCATTAGAATGATTCAAAAGCAAGGAAATTGGGTGCCGTACGAGTTGAAGCCGAGGGACGTCGAAAGGAGCAAAATGATCTGTGAATTGTTGCTTCAAGGACACAGAAGAAAAAATTTTTTGCATCGTATCGTGATGGGTGATGAAAAATGGATAGGCTACGATAATCCGAAGCGCAAAAAATCATGGTGCAGGCCAGGCAAACCATCAATATCGACGGCAAAGCCGAATATTCATGGCGCCAAGCTCATGCTCTCTATTTGGTGGGATCAGCTGGGTGTAGTGTATTATGAGTTGTTCCAACCCAACGAAACCATCACTGGGGAACGCTACCAACAACAATTGGTGCAATTGAGCCGAGCATTGAAGCAAAAACGGCCAGATTACGCGAAAAGATAAGACAAAGTGATTTTCCAGTACGTCAACGCTCGGCCACATATTGTGAAACCGGTCAAGGGAACGTTAGAAGCGCTTAACTGGGATGTCCTATCATACCCGCCGTATTTTCCAGATATTTCTTCTTCCGATTATCATCTATTTCGATCGATGACTCATGGCCTGTCTGAGCAGTGTTTCCATTCTTATGAGAATACCAAAAAATGGGTTGATTCGTGGATAGCCTCAAAAGATGTGTCGTTCTTTCGACGTAGAATCCACCTATTTCCAGAAAGATGGAAAAAAGTAGTGGCTAGCAGTGGACAATATTTTGAATGATCAATTTGTAACCATTTTTTCACAGTAAAGCCGTATTTTTACCAAAAAATCTCTTAAAATTAATGCACACTCCCAATAAGTTGAAATATGAGAAAATGAAATTTTCGATAGAAGTTATAAAAATCTGATAAAGTCATATAGTATTTTAATGCAATTTTTATATATTTTTATAAATTCTTATATTGAACTTTTAAACAAGATATGTAGATTTTTTATCAGTAAGTCATGAAAGCTATAAAATGTTACAAACTCAACAAAATTCACCAGACCCTGATCGCTATCAAAGAAATATGCAAGATCTCTTAATTCCAAATTGCTTAGAATATCTATCGTAAAAATTATGAAATTATGGGATGCTCTGTATACTTTATAGTTTGTAACATGCGATTAATGCATGTATCTGGTGTAAACGGTGTAAACATAGTGAAATGCCACTTCCGTTACAGAATTATTAGAAATAATACGTCTTAAATATGAACTTATTCAACAAGCTTGAACAATCAAACATTCTTGGCACCCATCAGGAACCTTTGCTGTGGTTTGCTTAATGACCGGCAAAGTAGTAACATCTTATTCGACACCTCCTGTGGACCAAATATCTGCAAATATCTCAGACGTAGCTTTTCAAAACCTCGAAGATATCAAGAATATGTATACGCCAATGCAGGTAGCGACTGCCGTAACATTGATGGTTGGGATATTCCAGGTCAGTATTGCGTTGCTTTTTAAAAGTTTATGTTAGTAAAAAACAAGAACAATAGAAATGAAAGTTTTTCTTTTACCGTTATAGATAATAATGTATACATTCCGATTAGGCATTGTGGCAACACTGCTAAGCGAAACTTTAGTGAATAGCTTTACGACCGGAGCAGCGGTTTACGTTTTACTGTCTCAAATTAAGGATCTTCTTGGCCTTAAGCTATCGAAAAAAAAAGGATATTTTCAGCTAATTTTTGTGAGTAAAAATTTGATTTATGCTTAGCTTGCAATATTAACATTATAATCTACTTATTTGAAAGTTGAATTCTTCGTTTATAGACTGTTATAGACATATTTAAAGAAGTGGAAAATGCAAACATGGCTGCTGTAATAATATCACTTATATCAATTGTTATCCTTGTTATCAATAATGAGGTTCTAAAGGTAAAAGCAATGTTTTAATTTGACTGTTTTTAATCAGATGCTTGTAAAGCTATGATATAATTTTCGTATTCCATTAGCCACGAATAAGTAAAAAATGCGGCATGCCGATACCAATCGAACTCATTGCGGTTGTCGGTGGGACGTTGATCTCGAGATATTGCGATTTACCAAAGATTTACGATATTAAAATTGTCGGACATATTCCTACAGGGTATGTATTCTTTTTCTGTTAAGATTAGACATTATAAAAAATAAATTCAAAAATTAAACATTACGTTTCTTTTTTTATAATCATCCGACAGACTTCCTAAACCAGAAGTGCCGAGTGTGGAATTATTGCCTCTAGTAGCAGTAGATAGCATTGCGATAACAATAGTTTCGTACACTATCACCGTGTCAATGGCATTGATATTTGCGCAGAAACTTAGCTACGAGATAGATTCGAATCAAGAATTTCTTGCGATGGTGAGACATCAACGTTACTTCAGAACTCGCATTAGTTGGCCCCACAATCTTCTAATAGCGAATTTTTATCGTTCCAGGGCTTCAGTAACGTAGTCGGTTCTTTCTTCTCGTGCATGCCGATTTCTGCCTCTCTAAGTAGATCTCTCATTCAACAAGCTGTCGGGGGACGTACGCAAATAGCGAGCGTCGTGTCCTGCTTATTACTGCTCGTTATACTTCTGTGGATCGGGCCGTTCTTCGAACTTCTACCGAGATGCGTGCTGGCCTCCATAATAGTTGTGTGTATTGAATTAAGTACAATCACCGATAATCATGAGAAAGCGTAAAACTTGGAAGATGATTATTTCTTTTTTTGCAGGTGGCATTAAAAGGAATGTTCGTGCAAGCCAAAGAACTCGTGAAATTCTGGAAACTGAGTAAGTCCGACGCCTCGATTTGGATCGTGACGTTCTTAATAGTAACGTTGATTAACATCGACATTGGATTACTTGCGGGATTACTCATGTCACTCACCATTATTTTATTGCAAACTATTCGATCTTACACGTGTCTGCTGGGCCACATACCGCATACAGATCTATACTTGGATTTAGATAGATATAAAGCGGTAAGCTTTTACCAATCAAAATACGCTAAATATATATTCTTAATCACTTGAATTCTGACATATCTTTAAAAATATTTATGTATTTAATAATATAGCGTTTTTCAAGCTATATGTGTGTGCGCGCATGTATTTTATATATATATATATATATATCGACTTTGAAATCTAAGGGAATTTGGAACATAACCGGACTACGGGTTATGATCGATAATACTAGTTTATAAAAAAAAAATTTTTGGTAAATGTTTACTTTCACACAGCTAGCTCCAAAGTTTTTTGTATGACTTAATTTTATTTTATCTTAATTTTTACATAGTTACCAATAAAAAGAAGTCAATAGTTACCACATATAGTGTGAATATACACAATGGTATTTTTTTATATACGCAATGGTATTTTCGTTTGATCTAATTATCTTTTAACATCCCTTTTGTAAAAAATAGAAATTTAAATAATATTATGTTTTAACATCTTTATATTTATATTTTCTGAAAGTATGTATGTGAAATATTTCATATATGAACATATTTGCTTTTATATAATGTGTGTGTGTGTGTGTGTGTGTGTGTGTGTGTGTGTGTGTGTGTGTGTGTGTGTGTGTGTGTGTGTGTGTGTATACAGGATATCTCAGAACAATCTACGAAGTTCTTGTGAGAACGTAGAGCAGGTTAAAATAAACATAAAAGTACCGTTTTGCGATATTTGTAATAATAACCGAGAAATTAATTACAAAAGATTAAGGAAAAGCATGCATTGAATAGTAGAGGACGGACCGCTCGAGTCACAGCGCAGTCCAGTAATATAGCGCGCGAATATCGCGCGCGGTGATTGGAAGACAATGCATCATTGTCTATACTTGTACCACTGTGCTCCTATATCTTGCCTTGGCGCGGTGCGGCAAGATGTAGGAGCGCAGCGGTATAAGTATAGGCAGTAGATCGTCTCGCGTCGATTGGCAGTACATTCATTCGTAAATAGTAAGCAATATTTGTAATTACTGATTTTATTGGAAGTAGTGAAAGACTTGGCACGTCCTAATTTTGTCACATGTTATTCTCCGTTCATACAAATATAACTTTTCTTACTGAAAATTATTCTCTGAAATTCTCTGAACAGTATTACTATTTACGAATGAATAAATATATTTTCCGTCGGATTTCTTTTTGTATATTTACATATAACACAAGTACGCAGTTTTACTTTCAAGAGGGGTTCTGAAAGGTTATGTATAGTAGTGTAAGTCACTAGACTTACAAGGAGATGCCACAACCTGCTAAATCGATTTCTGAACGAGACATAGCACGTTCGTTAGCTGCGATGTTAAGTATCAACATCCTAATTGAGGTTTGTGCCAATGGACTTTTGTTTGTGAGAAATTACAGTATAAAATTTGGGTTGCGGGACTGTACCACAGATATGACTAAAGATGCAACTGTCTTTCAGCGAGGCGGCGTGACTAAGCAGACTGAGGCTCCCACGTCGAACATTTTTGAGCCGGCAGCGAGCATTCGAATCCCGGCGACGAAGTTATCCTTGTGCGATGTTTTTTTTTTCTTATATTAGAGCACGTAATTAATGTTTTTTGAATATGATACGTTTGTTTTACATATGTCTCGTTTTTATTAAGGGGTAATTAGGGAAGTGTCAGGCTTGTTTAACGCAAACACGAATATATTAATTTTTTAATATGTACTAAATATATATCTCATTGTAAGTAATATGTGTCTAACAAAATGTGTGTAACAAAATATGTGTCTATATTCGTGTTTGCCCATTCGTTAAAGGCCCATTGGTACAAACCCCAATTAGGATGTTGATCCTTAACATCGTAGCTAGCGAACGTGCTATGATTTGTTCAGAAATCGATTTAGCAGATTATGGCATCTCCTTGTTAGATAGTCTCGTAGTTGGTAACCATAGCATAGGATAGGATAGGCGAGTTTTTTAATTCATCGATGGATCCATTGCATGGTGCGTGAATACAGTGTTTCGCTGTATTAAAAAACTCACCCAATATCTTAGATAAAAGAGAGCGCGCGGGAAATGGTTACCCTACACACATCTCGAGAGACAGCTAGGACAATGCGCACGCAGTTAGCAACAAGATCTTGTCGTTAAGTGATCCTTCATATATAGTTTATCAAAATAGATTGATTATATTGTTAATTGTATTGTGAGTGCCACCCCTGTCATAACCTACCAAATATGAATATATTACGTATTGGCGACGAGGATAAAACCGAAGATTAAATCAAAGATAAAGCGATAAAATCAACAGGAAGATCCCATTTCTCTGTTCCTCTGTTCGTCCATAATGGCGATGCATAGTGAGAAAGAACTCACTCAATTGCAATGACAGTTAGAAGTTGAGTCTGCGAGGCTACAAGAGGAAAAGCGGCAGCTACATGAGCAACGACTACAAATTATTCGTGAATCTGATAAAATAGCAGAGAGCAAGAGGCAGTTACAAGAAGAAACCTGTAAAGTACAACAGCGGAATACAGCAGCAGATACAGCGAGTGGCCGAATAGCGGGCATTCGAGGTACAATGATTGACGTACACAAATTCTCACTAACTGATGACTTTGAATTATGTTACGAACAATTTCAAGAATTTGTAGCTCTCAATGGAGTGACACAGGACGAGGCAGTGTCATTGTTTATTATAAAAATTGGCTCGGATGGCTACTGTTTATTACACAATTTGTGTGCACTAGAGTTTCCTAAACACAAGAGTTTATATCATCTTGTATCTATATTGCAGAACCACTTTAAGCCAAAATCGAGTGCTTTAATGCAGTGTTACAAATTTAAAGAGTGCAGGCAAAAGACGAAACTGTTAATGCTTATTTAGCCCAATTAAAGCAGATTTCTTTACACTGTAACTTTGAATTTAATCTTCACAACTCCCTGTAGTGTGGAGAATCACCAGTGAGAAAATGAAGAAAAGGCTGTTAGCGGAACTACATCTGACATTGGAGAAAGCGGTAGAAATATGTGCAGCAATGGAAGCAGCAGAGAAGGATGTTGCAGATGGGAAATGATGTGCAAGACAGTAGAAGAACATCGATTAACTACGTCACATGAAGGATGAAAACATTGTCGGTGTCAAAAGAACCTAAAGAGCAAATCACTTGTTTTTATTGTAGTAAACCGAACTACAAGTTTAATAGTTGTTGTTTTAAGAACTATGATTGTAATATTTGCGGTCGAAAAGGACACTTAGCTGTAGTATGCCGTAATACTAATAATAATAAGAAGAAGAAAACAGTAAAATCACGCGTACAGTTGGCGAATCCTACAAAATTTAATAGGCTAAGCGAGAGCCACATCAGTTTATTACAGATGAGGATTTGTCAGAATCATTTAATACATTGTTTCATTTAAAGGCTGAGCCGAAAGTAGAGCATAGTAAAGCAGGACACAAGATAGAATATAGCAAACCGCTTAAGATACAACTTATTGTTGAAAATAAGCCTATATTATTTGAAATTGATTCAGGATCACCCATTTTTGCCATTTTATGGAATAAGTATAAAGAACATAAGGAACTATTATGTCTTCAACTATTTCATGCACCGCGAATTTTTAAGACGTATTCTGGAAATTCTATAATACCAAAAGAAGTATTTAAAGTTCGAATAGGGTTTCAATAAAAAATGTATTATATATGTTAGAATTATTTGTGTTACTTGAAGACAGTATAGAACGCGAGTGGCTGGCTAAGTTTGACATATTGCGCTTAAGTGATCAATCTGTTTGCAATAACATTTATAATTTGACGGATCAAGAAAATTCAGTACAGAATATAATTACTAAATTTTGTTGTGTTTTTTCGGAAAAAGTAGGCAGATGCACTACACATAAATTTAAACTTGTATTGAAAGATAATGCTAGGCCGGTATGTTGTAAAACGCGACCTATTCCGTTCTCTATGCGTGATCGTATTGAAACGGAAATGAGTAGATTAGTTGATAATGAAATTCTTGAGCCGGTTGAAAGTAGCGTATAGGCGACTCCTGTGGTACCAGTTTTAAGGACTAACGGACAAATTAGGATATGTGGTGATTATAAAATCACACTAAATCCGCATTTAGAGATTAATAAGGATCCGATTCCGAGGGTAGCAGATTTATTGAGTCAGTTAGAGAAAGGAAAAATTTTTTCTAAAATTGATCTGGCACACGCATATCAGCAAGTAGAACTAGAGGAAGAAGCGAAAGAATTTACGATAATTGCTACTCATAAAGGGTTATATAGATATAATCGTCTTTGTTTTGGTATTGCGTTTGCCCCAAGATTATTAAAAAATTTTATGAAAAATACTCTAAAAGGCATTGCCGGGGTTATAGTTTATTTTGATGACATTTTGATATTCGGTGAAATATTAGACGAACACAATAAGTCTTTAATACAAACCCTTGCTCGACTAGCAGATAATGGATTAACGGTATCTTTAAAGAAATGCTTTTTTGCTAAGGACAAGGTACAATTTTTAGGCTTCAAACTTGACAAACACGGAATACATAGCAGCGCCTGAAAGAAGTAGAGCAATCGTGCAGGTTCCAAAACCGATAAACATTACGCAGTTGCAATCATTTGAGCATAGTTAATTATTATTTAAGTTTATCCAGACTATGCATCAATTGCAAGCCCATTGTATAATTTATTACGGAAAAATTCTGTGTTTAGTTGGACGCGTGCATGTCATCATGCATTTGAACGGATTAAGCAGTTTATGGCTTCGCCAAAGATTTTAACACTATAGCTCAGAATGGCCACTTAAATTAACATATGATGCATTACCTTTTGGCCTAGGGGCGGTACTATTTCACGTCTCTAAAGAGGAAGAATAGCCAATTGCGTTTGCCTCACGCACATTATCAGTTGCCGAACGAAAATATTCACAATTGGATAAGGAAGCGCTAGCGTCGATTTTTGCAGTTAAGCATTTTCATCAATATATCTATGGCCGTAAGTTTGAATTAGAAACTGACTATAAGTCATTAATTTATATTTTCTATCCAAAAAAGGATATTCCTACGATGGCAGCCAGTCGTGTTCAAAGATGGGCGGTATTACTAGCGGTATATGATTTCCAAATTAAATATATTAAAGGATAGGAAAAAGGGCTAATTCGAGTTCAAGCACAGGATTAATAGTCCTATGTACTATATGAGTAAAACCTTCCTTGTGTTAGGAAATAGAGCAATATTTATTGAACATGAATACTCAATATAAATAATCAAACATTTCGGCTCAATCATTTTATTAAGGTCTTTAATTAATTCTTTTACTTGTAATGCGTTCGTTTTGTAAACCTTGAGTTTTTTTATATCACTGAAGAGGGTTCATGATTGAGCCGAAATGTTTGATTATTTATATTGAGTATTCATGTTCAATAAATATTGCTCTATTTCCTAACACAAGGAAGGTTTTACCCATATGGTACATAGCACTATTAATCCTGTGCTTGAACTCGAATTAGCCCTTTTTCCTATTATTTAACTGATATCATTGTTATTGAGTTCTTATTTTCTTTCTCTTAATATATTGAATTGATAATGCGGTAGCAGCGGGTTATCACGCATTACAGCAAGTATACGAGATTTTAATGAGAAAAACGCAAATGACTATTCTTTTTTAAACTACGTCACTGACGATATACCTACTATTAGTAGTCGTGAGATTCGCGAGGAGACTGAGAAAGATGTTATATTAAGAACGGTCGCGATTTTGTTTACAATGGTTGGCCTGATAGGGTACCCGAAAATATTCAAGATTATAAAAAACATGCTTTCGAATTAAGTATAGAGGATGGTTGTATCATGTGGGGTCACAGGGTAGTAATTCCGCAGTCTTTAAGAAATCGATTATTGGAAGAGTTACGTAATAGTTATTGGGGTATAATTAAAATGAAAATGATAGCTTGTTCATACTTTTGGTGGCCAAAGTTGGATAGCGACATTGAAAAGATTACAAAAGCTTGTCAAGTATGTTTAGCTAATGCGGGCAATCCACTACGCGCGATATTACTTAGAATTGGTCGGCAGAACCAAATCAGAGATTACATGCAGATTTTTGCGGTCCAATTTCAGGATATATGTATCTAATAATTATCGACTATTTTTCAAAATGGATTGATATTAAAGAGATGACTGATATCACAACAGAGTCGATCATAGGCGTTTTTAGAGAGTATTTTGCGACGTGGGATATTCCCTTGACTTTAGTTACTGATAACGGTCCTACCTTTACTTCGGATAAATTTGGAACATTTTTAAAATGCAATCGAATGAAACATGTCCGTATTGCGCGTATCATCCAGCGTCAAATGGTGAAGCTGAAAATGCAGTGTATATCTTTAAGGCGAAATTCAAGTTGTTAACGTAAAAAATGTCACGCACGGAAACATTATCGAAATATTTGTTTGCGAGCCGTTTGTCGGTATATAACACTACAGGAGTTACGCCAGTCGAATTACAGTTTAATAGGAAAATAAAAACGCGTTTTGATATCTTAAAGCCGACAATACGTGAACGAATGGTTTGCAATCAAGATAAACAACGTTTGTATTATCGAGGGAATCGAAATGTTAGTTTTGTCCTACAGAAAACCATTGTGATCAAAGATTATAGAAATAATGCGTGGCGGAAGGCTATGATTGAAGAGCGTTGTGGTCCGGTAACATATATGGTGCGAACAGATGATAATAAGCTTTGGAAAAGACATGTAGATCAAATCAAACCAAGTGAGGATAATTGTAATATCTCGAAGCCATTTGAAGGCGAGAATGATATTGTCGAAATACTTGCGCATCTTAGCATAGAGCGACGACAAGAGAGGAACGAAATAGTGAATCGAAAGTCAACCCCGAGTATGAACAGCGACAGTTCGTTTATATCACCATTAAAACGCAAAGTAGAAAAGGCGAACGAAAAGGAAGCTGTTAGTAGTAAACGGGCTGACGGAGACACTAATGTGAGACGCTCAACGAGGACACACATACCTCGCCAGATTCTAAATTTATAAGTTGCGAATAGTTTTTTATGTGCTTCTATATTTGCGATATTCTTTTGTAGTTATGGTAATATTTTATTTTAAGTGTGAAGGAATTACAATAGTGTAAGTCACTAGACTTAGATCTCGTAGTTGGTAACCATAGCATAGAATAAGATATCTCAGACAAAAGAAAGCACGCGGGAAACGGTTACCCTACACACACCTCGAGGGACATCTAGGACAATGCACACGCAGTTAGCAACAAATCGTTAAGTCCTTCATATATAGTTTATCAAAATAGGTTGATTATATCGTTAATTGTTTTGTGAGTGCCACCCCTGTCATAACCTACTAAAGATGAATATACTACAGGTTATCTGCGGCTTTACTTGGATTCCCCCACTTTTCTCCTGTTTTGCTACAGCGCATACGTTGGGCGCATGTACGGAGGAGTGCTGCAGAAATGTGCCCGTGCACGCTGCAGCGTGCGAGAAGTGTCCCCTCCATGCGCCTTTTCCTACGCACACAACGCTGCTGCTCCGTCTATCGGTGTGAAATTTACACGGATAGACGGAACAGCAGCGTTTTGTGCGTCAGGAGAAGGCGCATGGAGAGGACACTTCTGCTTGCATACTGCGGCGTGCACGGGCATATTTCTGCAGCACTGGTATGAAAGGGAAAGTTGCACTCATTCTCTATCTCACACAATTCTGCTGCGGATCTGGTTTCCTTGTCTATCCTATGCAGATTGGGAGGGATCATGGTGGAAATATACAAGGTGTAGCGTTCCGCTGGATGCGCAGTAGCTACCAATCAAAAAGTTGTTCAAAATTGGAAAAAGCCAATGACTGCCCTCAATATTTTTGAGTAACTTTCTGATTAATTCTACTCCCACCTCCATGATGCGCAATGCTATACCTTGTATATTTCCATGATGGAGGGGATGTTCAGTCCATGTATTATAGGTTGATGTTGGAAGAACAACGCACCACTGTCTATGCTTATATCGTTGCACTCCTACGTCTTACCGTGTTGCGCCGAGATTATATCTAATGATGCGATTTCGAACCCGTGCACGCTGGCTAAAGACAGGCATTGGCGCGATGTTCTTCTAATTACCGCACGCCGGCATCTGCGTGCTACATGGATCTGCGCTGCGGCTGGTGCGCTCCTCTTTCGATCATTCAGCGTACGTTTTTCCTTAATCTTTCGCAATTAATTTCTCGACTATTATTACGAAAACCATGTAGGACTTTTATGTTCACCTCAACCCGCTCTACGTTCTCACAAGATTTTGTAAGAATTGTAAATTGTTCTGAGACACATTATATATTTATTTATCATGAGAGTTATGTTTATTATGAAAAATTTAAATGTTTTCGCTATAATTGATTGGACAATAAGAAACATTTAGTTCATTGTATGGTTTAAAGTGGTAGATATTATGATAAATGATTCTTTTCCAAAGTAATTTTAAAGTCGATTTCAAGGTCGAATTATGTAATAAAAATTTTACTGCAGTCTATGGAAAACGGTCCACTTTCTTGGAATTAACCTTAAAATAACTTTTTTTGGGAAAGGATATTTTTTCTATTGTCATTTTAAATTGGCTCTCTCTCTCCCTCTCCCTCTCTCTTCTTCCCTCTCACTCTATCTCCCTCCCTCTCTTCCCTCTCTCTCTCGGCGAAGACATAGGCCCATATTCTGAATCCTCTTTTATCTATAAAAGTGTCTCTAAAAGAGGCTTAAGAACCACCTGATTGACTGAGAAGTTACATTTAAGGCACTTTTATCGATAAAAGAGGATTCAGAATATGGGCCATAGAAAATGTGCTGTCCAACAATCGCTACAAATGCTGCGCAGCGTTTCTCCCTCTTGTTCTATTCCTCGGATTTGAATGAAGAAAGAGAAAGAAAGAGAATGAAGAAGATAAACGCTACAAAGCATTTGCAACGCCTGCTGGACTGTATCCATAGTAAGTCATATAATTTATCAAAAATTATATTAGAGGTTTCGAAAAGATAACTTCGACCTAAGTGATGAATCACATTCCGAACAAATTCAAAAAGAGCTTAATGTAACTGAGAATAATAGAAGAAATCGTTTTTTTTTCAGTAAACAATTACTAGATAGCTTCAAAATCGTCCTATTAAACAGCGTAGATAGATTAATTAAAAAAATATATATATATTTTGCTTTTTCTTTACTCTATTTTTTTTCCAGGCGGAAGAGATCCACGGGATCAAGATATTTCGCTACAGCGGCACCTTAAACTTCGCCAACAGCAGCCACTTCAAATCCGTTGTATACAAGTTAGTGGGAATATGTCCGCAGGAGATAATCAAACGTAGAAAGAAGCTAGCAGAGGAAGGTCGCTTCTTAGATGACAAAAACGCTGACGACAAAAACGAATTGCAATGCATCATCATGGATATGAGCGCGTTAAATTACATCGATCCTAGTAGCATTCATGTGTTGCATGTGATCGTGAATGAATTTACGCAGGTGAACGTCGAGTTCTATTTCGTCAGTTGTCTCAGTCCTGTTTTCGAGATGATAAAAAAATATGACACATATGTATATGGCGCGATATCGTTCAAGATTTTCGCAACCGTACAAGATGCCGTCGTTTATTTCCAAAGCGAGGTTTCCGCGAGATAACCCAGAATACTTGTTTTCTGTTATATCACGTGCAAGCCATATTTTTGATAATCATGTTAACGCGCAATGATCAGAAGAAAATATATAATTGTTGTACTTTGCGCTGTCGTTGCTCCTCCGTTTACCTCTATGAGATACTTATATTTTATGCAAAGATACGTTAAGAGAGAGAAAATATTTTTTAATCGGTGCCAAAAAATTCTCGCAACGAAGAGAACTTCTCGTTGTGAAGAGTCGTAGGTTTACATTGTACAGAACGTTCTGCAATTTGCAACTTCAATTCACGATAACTTTCCCTAGGAACTTAGGAACAATTTTTTTACAATTCCGATTTTGAATTGTAAGCGAGCGAAGAGAAGTCGCTAATTGTCAGACGTTCTACATATGTTAACACTTAGAGACTACATTAGAAACAAAGTGATACAAATGTACTTCACAATTTATAAATCTTCTACGAATTAATATACACAATCATTATGTTGGTTTGAGTTATAATTAATGTTGTTTTATTGTTTTATTTTGTTGTTTTGTTAACTTTTATTGTTTTATTTTGTTGTTTTATTAACTTTTAAAAGATTTTAAGCTGTTGTCGAGAAACTTTAAGTTTCTCTACGATTTCTCGTTTATTCAATTTTGAATCGGCTTTCACCATTGCAACAATATTATCTTTTAAAACCTGAAACCTTGTTGAGAGCAAGGTTTCTCATCGAGATTGAAATTACTGTCCTTATATTTCTTGAACTATCACTGATATTTAGATATCTAACGTTTAGAACTTCAGTAGCATATATACTAAAAATATTTTTTATTGCCGTAGTTGCATTATTTTCTCTAAATTCATAAAACATTATACGTGCCTTAAAAGTTCTTAAAAAAATTCATTTGAATAGACGCTATTAACTTAATTTTATAGAAATAATAAAAAATATAGAAATCTAAATATACAAATGAATTTACTAATTCTTCTAAATTATTATATAAGCAATGAATTTTTATTTGATGCATTGTGCATTAGTTTGTACTACTTTGTCTGATAAAGTTAGAAATGCATCAAACGGTCACAATTGCATATCACTGCTCATGAATTTGCATAATAATCGGTTATGATAGAAATAGAATGATAGTATAAATAGTAGGCCTTTCATTATTATTTGAAAACAAATTCTTCCATTAAATGTTGATTGTATTCCGAAGTGTATCTAAAAAAAATGTTTAAACTGTTCTGCATATGAGTGTACTGCAGTGTGAAAGTAGCATTTAGAAAAAAAAATTACTTATGACTCAAATCTAATGTAATCTATAATATAATGATGTTTATATATAATCATTGTTATATTATACAGATAGTTGCGTTTACTTAGGTTCGATCGATTTGATCGCTACATTGTGATGTACTTACATTGTATAAGTAAGAAATGGAAGGAGAGACATTATCAAGAATTACAACAAATGATATAATCGAGTAATCGGTCTGTTTATTTACAGTGATCACCCTATGTACAAGGTAACAGTTCCAGGTTACCCTAAGTAACCGTCATCGCTGAATTAAATTAGTTTTATTGTGTCTTTGAATTATAGCTGGCAATAATATCCCTATATGTCTATTCATAAGACACAATAGTTTCCTTTTTGTTTTCTAATTCTGCGGCAGTGTCGCCCCTCATTGATGGTGTGTATCATATTGCAGAATAAATACTCAAAAAAAAAACAAAATCGCGAGACATCATTTAATAATGTCATACTTGCGGTATGAAGGTAATTAAAAATACTTTTTTACGTTTCCTTTTCTAACCGAGCGACAAAAGTCCGATCGGTGGAACAAACTCGACGAAGCCGTGTCGCGTTTACGCCAGGCCGTACTTCTTCTTGAGAGATTCCGGCATTTCGGGTGGTGGCGGACGAGGCATGCGCAGCCAGACCTTCACGGCATCATAGATAAACCATTGCGCCGCGGTAAGGGTACCGATCATGACGATCCTCGGTCCTAGACCTTTCCAGACGCCATAGAAGCCTAGCTTCTTCAGAACTTCGCCCGCGGACGCACCTTTCTCTTGATTCAACTTGGATACTACCTGCGCAAGAGGAGTTTGTATGAAATGACTAAAAATAAAATGAATAAAAGCATAAATATAAGGAGAATGAATGAGACGCAAAAGAGAAAATAAAATAATGCAGATCAACAGAGAGAAAGAACAAAATAACACTGGAAACTATAAAAAAGAAAAAAACATTAACTTGCAAAATTGCTCGATTATTGACTACGTAGACTAGTTTGCAGAACGTTTTGAATATTTTTCCTGGCACATTTTAAAGCGCATCCGACGTTAAATAAGAAAACTTATTAAAAGAATTGTTCGAAAACGAATTTCCCCATTAAAATTTTAATGTTGCGTCCGAAATGCATTAAAGAAAATGCATAAGAGGAAAGCGTATTAGGTGGCGACGGGACGCTGTACGTTCGGGACCTGCGTATCTTTTCGTTCCGGAGAGAGAAAAATATCGAGACCGCGGTTTATTAGGCCGGGACTCGAACCCAGGTCTTTCGCTTCCCGGGCGACTGCTTAAACTGTTTTGCAGACGAGTGTACAGGTTCGAAATAAAAAAACTTGACCTAATGACAGATATATACAAATATTTACCGAGTCGGCGGGGTGAGACACAATAGCGCAGAACACACCAGCGATGTATCCAGCTGCGAAAGTAACTACCAACTGTTCGGCTTTACTGCACTCTTGCCTAGGTTTGGGTACTACATGTTTATATAGAAGTTCGACCGTGCGCTCAAAGCAAGCAAACTTCATCATTGTATATGGAATTTGGCGCAACCAGAGTGGCACCAGGCCCTTGTAGAAGCCAGTCATGCCCTCATCTGCATACATCTTCGGCAATGCCTCCCGCAGAGTGTTGGCGTATCCTGGCATAGTTTGTATCCTGACCTGTAACGCAAATATTCATTCAGTATATAAAAATATGTTAATCTATTAACCTTTTGTAACTTAAATAGAGACCTACAATCGTCTAATTTAATGCAGAAATTCCAATAGTGAATGAGAACCTTTGCTGTAGTTATTTTTTCTTTTTGCGTTATACAAAGTATACTATTTTAATCAACGTATTTGGTTATTTCTTAAATCAAATGATATCATGATTGCATTTTTATGAAGTTGTATTTTGTGAAGTTGGTTGGGGGAGGGGGATGGAGATAAATTTTAATAAAAAAAAATTTGACCCCCCTCCCTTAGACTGCACCATTAAGGTCACTTTGTTTTGACTAGAATAATATAGTTTTTTTTTTCAATAAATTGAATATTCAGATTATTTTATGTACAAAAGTACTGAACTAAGATTATTGAATACTGAATTTTTGAGATATTAAATATATAGATATATATGAAATATATCTTCTAATGAAGGCTTCAAGAGATAAATACTTTACGAAATATTTAATATCTTACACAGAAAAATATTAAGATAAAATATAAAATATCTTTAAAAGAGTATTTATATTTTAGTAATCTCACTTTTCAATATTTTTGCCTTGACAGAATAATTTGAAAAATCAATTTTTAGAAAACCTATTTTATTAAAAAAAAAAAATTCAAAAAGTAGCTTTAGGGAGTAGACCAATTTTTTTCAGTATTCTCTCGCTACGACTTCGAAAAAACGATATTTCGACATCTCACCACTCTATAGTTTAGCCATTGGAGTGCAAGTAGTTACAAGATACACGCAAAAAATTCAGAGCGGCGCACAGTGGGGCATTTCAGAAATTTACTGCTCAAAATGTCTAGAGCCCTTAATTTTTAACCGATTTAGATGCAACTTTTTTTTGAATTGTTAACGAATAAATTTTCTACAAAACTGTCGAGGCCGATTTCTCAGAAAAATATTTAGAAAAATTTTAAATTGCATAAACTGCTAGCTTTAAATTTCTAGCTGTTACATCACTAAGCTCGAACCACCTTTACCCTAGTAACCCTCAATCATATCTCCATATTTTCAGACCAACTAACCTTAAATCTCATAATGTAGGATCTTATAAGTTCTAAACTTCATAACTCTGAATTCCATTACTCCAAAACCTCGTCAACATATATAATTAGATCACGATTACTAATGTATTCACGTGGGTATATGAGCCAGTAACGGTCTTCCACACCACCCTGGAGGTGCCGTTACAGACGTGTTAGATTTTTTTTACATCTTCGCCTTGAGTTATATTTTAACACTGTCTCTATCAGACACCCAACAAAGGTATGAAATATCTTCAAAATCGGTGATAAGGTACTTATTGTTGTAAAAGAAGCTTTTCACATTTAGGATCAACATGATTTTGTATGTTTGTAACGAAGCGATATACAGGTCTGATGAAACTAACAGCTTGTGAATCAAATACGTGTTCGTATCCTTACGAGAACATTTTCCGGTACTATACGTTTTCTCTTAATATTTTTATGCTGTGCTTCTTTGCATTCCTCTGAAAAAGAAGCGATTGCTATATGGAGTCGTTGAATCACGTCAGCGCTATGAATGAGAATTTTGTGGATTGTAGCAAGCATTTTGTACCATTTCCGTACAAACTGACATAGAGCTCTGCAGTTTCTAAGCAGTAGGATTTTAATTTAGAAATGTTGAAAAAGCTTAGTATACATCAACTTTAAAAACCAAATTGGTCTTTACGTTGATGTTCCTAGATAAGGTTCTGGGTTAGGTTCCCAATGTTGCATTGTTCCAGACACTACCACAAGTGGACACCAAAATTGGGGCACAAGTGGACACTGTCCACCCTTAAAGGGTCCCTTTAAAGAATATATTTTACATAAATACTTGTATTTTAAGTAGTATTTTTATTAAATATGTAGGCTTTTGCTTACCACTCTTTTGGGCTTTGTGGCCTATTGAAAAAATATAGTGGTAAATATATCTGAATTACAATTATGACACTTTAGGCTAACTTTTACAGTTATAGTCTAGGCCTAAGTTATAGGTGTCTATTGCAACTTCTAAATTTGTAGTTTTAAAGTGTTTAAACATTTTTTAAAATGTTGTGCATTGTATTAGGTGGTAAACTTAGTTCCTGCGGTTTTTTTTGTTTAAAAAACTCATTTATTTCGACATCAAAAGCAAAAAATACATTAATCGAAGTATTTTCCCTCGCTAGCTATACATTTTTCCCATCTTTCGGGCAACGCGTAGATTCCGCGACGATAGAACGATTGGTCTTTTGATGCAATCCATTCGTCGATCCATTTTCGCACATCCTCGTAATTTCTGAAGTGTGTATCCACCAAGCCGTGCTGCATCGACCGGAACAAGTAATAGTCCGAAGGAGCTAAGTCTGGTGAATACGCTGGGTGCGGGAGAACTTCCCACTCGAGCTGCATCAGTGTTTCTTTGACGGCTTTGGCAACGTGTGGTCGAGCGTTGTCGTGCAAAAGCATGACTTTACGTCGATTGCTGGCTACTGCTGGCCTTTTTTCCAACAATGCTTCATTCAGACGGTTTAATTGTGATTGATATCGATCCCCCGTGATACTTTCGTTCGGTCTGAGTAGCTCATAATAAACGACGCCGTGCATATCCCACCAAATGCAAAGCATTGCTTTGTGGCCATGAATATTTCTCTTTGGTGTGGATGTCGATGGTTGGCCAGGGTCTACCCATGATTTTCTTCGTTTAGGATTATCGAAGTATATCCATTTTTCATCGCCAGTCACTATGCGCCACAAAAAACTCTTCTTTTTCTGCCTGGCGAGCAGAGAAATAGAGATGTTTAAGCGATTCGCAATGGCATTTGCGGTTAATTCGTGTGGTACCCATTTTCCCTCCTTTTGAATTTTTCCCATTGCATGTAGACGTTTGGAAACAGCCATCGGAGTAACATTTAATGCTGCAGACAATTCTTGGAGCGTTTGAGTAGAGTTTTCGTCCAATAATGCCTGCAAATCGGTGTCTTCAAACTTTTTCGGTTAGTTCGCCTGAGCGTTCTTTATCATTGACATCAAAATCACCACTCTTAAATCGCTGAAACCATACTTGGCATGTTCTTTCCGATGGAGCATAATTGCCATAAGCTTCGAAAAGCATTTTATGAGCTGCAGTTGCAGTTTTTTTCAAGTCAAAGTAATGAAGCAGCACATGTCGAAAAAACAACTTATCACGTTCCATATTTAATCAAAAGAAAAAATAGCACTGCTCACTTAAATGAATCTCTTCGCGCTGAATTTTATTGACAAATGTCTAACCTTTAAAATGCAGCCAGTTTCAGATATCAAAATAAATTACACCTACAACTAACGTCATCTAACTGTGAGCCGCAGGAACTAAGTTTACCACCTAATAGATTAATGTATTTAGCTTACACAATTCTTAAATGTATTTTATTTACAATAAACTGATTGAACAAAGTTACAACATTTTCATTTGTCATTTTTTCCCCTGTCCACAGCTGCCCCATATCCGTCCATAACTATCCCATGATGGGGCAGTTATGGACACATTGTAAACGTTTTTAACTTTAAATTTTTTAATGTTTAAATACAACTTTTTATTGAAACACATGCATTGATATATCAAACAAGGGCCTATAAATATATTATGCATTTTGTTTTAATAATTTGAATGACAAAACAAATACAAAAAATAAAATGTAAACTTTGTCCACATGTACCCCCCTCACCCCTACATACGTTTAGAAAACGTATATGAATCCAATATGTGCTATTAGGGATGTGTCCCAACTATAGATATAGAAAACAACAAATTGACATAAGACACTGACATAAAACATAACTGATTAAAAAAAAATGTTTCTTATTCAAAATATCTGAACATTACAATATTGATATTTATCACACAATTACCTGTGTAATAAATACTTATATATACGTACTTGGTTAATTATATTGATCTTACTTCATTTTTGAATATTTAAAACATCTGCACTTTGTTTAAGTTAACATGTACTTTTTGTTATGTAGTTTTTGTTTTGATAACTTTTGTATTGGTTTTTCTTGTTTGGTACTTTTTGTTTTGGTACTTTTTTTTATACGTACTTGGCGTCTTTTTTTTCTTTTGTAAAGACTGTATGATCTCATTGCTTTTTGTGTAGATTATTTAGGTACAGTCTTTTATATTACTTTTTCAGCAAAGAAAAC
>NW_022639507.1:657871-666895 GCF_010583005.1 Odontomachus brunneus | reverse complement strand
GTTTTTGTTTTGATAACTTTTGTATTGGTTTTTCTTGTTTGGTACTTTTTGTTTTGGTACTTTTTTTTATACGTACTTGGCGTCTTTTTTTTCTTTTGTAAAGACTGTATGATCTCATTGCTTTTTGTGTAGATTATTTAGGTACAGTCTTTTACATTACTTTTTCAGCAAAGAAAACGTATACATCCTTGGAATTTCGTGGCCAACTGCATTTTTTTATTGTGGAATCATTAACTGAAATCCATTCTGTGTGCTTATTACGTACAACGCTTTTATAATGCCCATTAGTTATACTTTTACCATTGTGGAAAATTGCACTAATAATTTTATATATATCTGTGCCTATACGTACTTTTGACGTAGATACATCTTTAATTCTTAAATTTGTAATTTTAAACATTTTGTTATTAGCGGTTTTAAATAACCATAATTTTAAAATGAAAATATTTTTTATTGTTATTATCTCTTATTTTTCAATTACTGTGTTTTCTCCACAATGAGTATATATTTTTTCATTATTTGTCCAACTTGTAAAATTATATTCTATTAATTCTTGTAAAGTATATGATTTTTCTAATTTTTCTGGTAATTGAAATAATAGAACATGATTTGACTGGATCTTTATATTCGTATAATTACATATTTTGCATCGTATTTTTACACATATATAATGTTCTATTCTTCATAGCATTTATACTGCTAATAAGATGTTATAAATTAAAAATTATATATATATATATATATATATATATATATATATATATATAAACTCATAAAATAAAATAAAGATTTTTAATAATAAATAACGTGCAAGAGTATTTATTTATGATAGGGAGGTGCACAAAAAAAATGTAAATTCAGTCACATCAATGTGATTGGAAATATTTTGTTGATTCAGTAGCACTATTATAAAAACCAATAAGTTATGCCATTTAATTATTAGCTTATTGGTTTTAATAATATTGCTAATCAACAAAATATATTCCAATCATACTAATTGAATTTACACTTTTTTCAGCGTGCACAGACAATTTCGTAGCACATTTTACTATAAAATTTCTTCTATGTAGTGATGTATCTTTTCCTTTAATGTGAACTCAGGCTATGTTCCAATATCTACTACTAGTACTGAAACTCTGTATGTGTACGTAACATAAACTATAGATCTTCAATACTAGTAGTGAATATCGGAACACAGTCGTAATCATCATTGAACTTTATTACATTTATCAATGAAATTGTTTTATTTTATTTATAAGTTTACGCTAGACGAAAAGATACATGATTGATATAATGTTTATTGTGCACGTAATGCGTCCATTCTGATTGGTACAGTCTATAACTCTCTTAATCGATTTCTAAGTTCTATCGTTGGAATATGATTAGAATTAATTCCAAATAATCACGACAAAAAGTAATAATATTGTTGTCTATCTAGGTATACTATTCACAGAATCGAATTCTCTTAACGATCATTTCATATCATTTCTTTTTCCATAATTATGAATTAACGGAAGCCTAGTCAATCATAAAAAATCAATTGTAAATTCATAGAATGCGCATCGTAATCTATCGTAGAGTCGTTACGTCAAGAATGGATATTTTTCTATCGTATTATTTTAAAGATTGTAACACATTATGGCTAAATATTTCGCATATTCTAATTTTTTAATAAGATACTTATGCAAAGAGAACACACACACATAAAGTATTAATCGTGAATTTACGATTGATTTTTTATAATTGACTAAGTTTCCGTTAATTTATGAATGATTATGGAAAAAGAAACGATAAGAAACGAATAAGAGAATTCGATTCTGTGAATAGTATACTTAGATAGACAATGATATTATTTTTTTCGGATTCGATATAGTGAAATGATATATTACGGTAGAAAACAATTAAATTCTCTGCAAATTCCATCAGTTTCTATCGCTTTCTCTTTTTCATTTATTATTATCATAGAAATTTATTACAGTTTGAATTTTAGCTATTTTTGCTGTCTTATAAAGTGACCTCGTAATTGTAATTGCAAATGTGTGGGTCTCAAGTGATTATTTTATTTTATTTACAAGTTTACGCTAAACGAAAAGATACATCGATCGATTTAATACGAAAAGATACATCGATCGATTTAATATTTATTGCACACGTAATATGCGATTTATTGGACACGTAATGTCCATTCTGATTGCAGTCAATACGGAAGTCTTTATAATAGTTCACCTGCGAAAATCTTTTCTTTCTCGCCAATTAATTTTAAATTCAGATTACATGTTTGCAATGCGGATCGCGGACTTCACAAGCGCAGATTGACATAAAACTATAAGAAAATATACTTGAAATTGTAATTACAGCTTGATATGTACATCTAATAGTCGATTATAAATCTTTTCTTCTAGTCTAACGTAAATTCGTGAACATGTTGCTTATTGCAGCCTATATATATTACAAACGCAATCTGACGGACAAAAGCGCGTCGCTTGTGTGCGTGCGTATACGTGTGATCTGAAGCTAAATCGCTTGACGATGCAAATGTGGCTTGATGGACAAACTGATTCGCTTGTGTGCGTGCGTACGTGTGTCTGAAAAAAATGAGAATCTGCGCGAAAATAAAAAGGCTTTTTAGCGGGCGAGATTTCGAGATCTCCGCATTGTCTGCACCAATTTTAATTAAACTTGGTGCAAATTATACGCGTATTAAACATTATATAAGGAAACTTTCATTAGATTTTTGATTATAGTGTATATTTTTGAGATATTTGACTCAGAAGACCAATCGACCCAGAAATTCCAGATAAGCTTACACGGTCGCGTTGTTTTGTTTGATACGTACTCGGCGTCGCGCCGCGACCGCGGCGCTTGAGGATTGGTACTTTTGGATTGGGACAAGAATAGCACGATCGTGCTGCATGACATTGAAACGGTTAAGAGTTATTCAAGTGCGTTGATTAAAATCAGACATCCCGTATAGCATATAAAAATATTGTCTATGTGCATTGTAGTGAATAGAAAGATTATTTTTAGGATGAGTCTGTAAACTCATCCCAAAAATTACGAATAACCTTTCTGTCCATGATCGTACACTCGTAAAATCTGTAAAATGATTTGAACACTTCTTTTGATGTACTTTAGAACAAAGCCGATATTTCACAGAATAATTTATTTCTAAGTAATCTTCATAAGCAAAATTTTCTTATGTTTTTCAAAATGTCTCGATTGCGTTTCGAAATATGTCAAAAAAGATGTTCAAACCATTCTGCAAATGAGTGTACCTCATAATATTATTTGTGTATGTGTTCACATATTTTATACTACCAGATTATTTAAAGTTTAGCTTGTTTTCAGTAGTTATAAAGATAGATTCGCGTTTTTTAAATAATTTTATTGAGTTGTTAATACTGTATAGTAAGAAAGATAGTTTTTCTGCTAGTTTTCCATAATAGAAAAAGCTTTGAGTATAAAAGATTTTTATACAATATATCTCTAGGGCATATTTCAGCATTTGTGTGCGTGTCTTCTACGAAGCTCTCGTGAGAATGTAGAGCGAGTCGCGGTAAACATAAAAGTCCTATACCGTTTTGCAATATTCGTAATAATAACCGAGAAATTAATTGCGAAAGATTAAAGAAAAGCATGTGCTGAATGATAGAGGACGAAGCGCTCGAGTCACAATGCAGCCCAATAATATAGCGCGCGGATGTCGACGCGTGGCGATTGGAAGAACAATGCACTATCTGTGCTTATATCGCTGCGCTCCTACAACTTACTTCAGCGCGGTGCAGCAAGACATAGGAACGCAACGATATAAGCATAGGCAGTAGTGCGTTGTTCTTCCAATCGCCACGCGCCGATATCCACGCACTATATTACTGAGCCACGCTGTGATTGGAGCGCTCCGTCTTCTACCATTCAGCACACGCTTTTCTTTAATCTTTCTAATTAATTTCTCGGTTATTATTACGAATATCGCAAAACGGTATAAGACTTTTGTGTTCATCTTGACCCGCTCTACGTTTTCGCGAGAGCCTCGTAGATTGTTCTTAGACACCCTGTATATACATATACAAACATTGAGAAAAAAGCGGTTGAATCGACAATAAGTTGTCTTGATATTATTATATCAATGCAGATAGTGATTTCAACGTAACTTATTGTTGTACCAACGCATATGTTGTTAAATAGATACTATACTATACAAATTTATATATATACATATATATTTATGTATATAAATTTTTATAAAAAAAAAAAAATATATATATATATATATATATATATATATATATATATAAAAGAGATTTCGCTGTCTTTTTCGAGGAAATTAATTCTAAAGCCCAATGTTCACGAAGCGTGCTCCGTCGCGAGCTTGACAGTTAGTTTTTCCAGACAGATTCAATGTTATTTTCTAAGTGTGTTGCTAGAATCCCAATACAAACTGTCAAATATAGTGTAATTATTGGTCTGTTCTTTCGCTCTGCACTGCTGCACTAGTGCAATAAGTTAGAGTGAGACAGATATATATTTGTCTCTCTCTAACTTATTGCACCAGTGCAGCAGTGCAGAGCAAAAGAACAAACCATATATCTGTTCTCTTCAGCTGCACTACTGAACAGGTGCAATAAGTTAAAGTGAGACAAGTATATTTTTCCTAACTCCAACTTATCACTAGTTCAGCAGTGCAACTGAAAAGAACAGACCAATGGCTAACGTCAGCTGACATTCGATCTATCTGATTGAATGAACTATATTAAGCTTTAAAGTTTGTGAATTTAATTTGTGTATATCTGAATAGGTACTTTTGACATCAACTTCAATGACAAGCAACTCGTTACCTTAGCAGCTTCAAACGGCGCTAGACCGATGTCCGCGAAGAATTCCGCGGAGGCCGACGATATCAAATACAGAGTAGTTCTGTATTCGTAAGATAGCTCTTCGCCGGCTAACGCCGCGTAGTAAACTTTAAAAACTTCATAGAGTCCAAATTTGAACATTCCTTGAATGGAATAGCCGAAGAAGGTGGGCGCCCAGCCTCTTACCAATCCGCGGGTGCCATCTTCGGCGTGTGTAATCTAGAATGAGCACCAATAATAAGTACACTCTGCGGAAAAATTTACTTATAAAGAGTAACAGACAACAGAAATAATTACACGAAATCCATGAAACACAGATTTGTATTTTTTGGAGTCCACTTGGATTCGACATTTGACTAAATCTAAGGGGGTGATCATGGTGTGAGTGATACCACAGGACAAAACCCCTCCGAGACCACATAGTAAGAAGTAATGGTTGGATCCAAATTCGCAACTGTCTGCAAACACACAAAACGACTGCTGTATAAAATTATATTTCTTTTTTTCCTTTTTACTAAAAGGACATTATAAATCAGTAAGAGATACACAGGACGAATAATTCTTTTACAAAAGAAAGTGTATCTATGATTGAATATCGGAAAGCCTTAACACTTATTTACTTCTTTTTTCTTTTTATTAGAAATTTTGTTAAAAAGGCATGATATCCTCGACAGCCAATAAGTAAAATGTTAGTAGTATGTCGGCGGTCAATTAGAATGGATCACATAGCTTCGTAAAATAATTCCTGAAATGCTAAATTTGTTGACTGTTAATGTAGTTTGTGATAGCCGAGATCTGCATGTATAAACACATTTAATTTCTCGATTTTCACAATATATCACTGAGTTTGCTGTATATTTTACGGTTGTAAGGATCACGATAATATACACACTTCACGGAGAAACTGAAAAATAACGCGATAAAACGCAAGTAACTTTCCGAGGTGTCAGGCGAACATATCGAAACGTAAAAAGCAAAACACATATACAATTGCCTAAAAAGTTGTAATACCAAGATTCGAATATCACATGTACATGCGAGATGACTTTCCAAAATATGATTTTACCGAAATATTGAAAGCATACATAATTAAAAAAAAAAATTATATCAGAATGCGACAGAGAGAGAGAGAGAGGGGGGGGAGAGAGAGAGGGAGAGAGAGGAGAAGAGACAATATCCTGATTATTATTATATTATTAATTTTTTACAAGTAGAGGAAATAAGAGAACTATAGGTAATAATCAAAAGAGATATTTTGTCATT
This sequence comes from Odontomachus brunneus, assembly GCF_010583005.1. Lineage (NCBI taxonomy): Eukaryota > Metazoa > Arthropoda > Insecta > Hymenoptera > Formicidae > Odontomachus > Odontomachus brunneus. The sequence continues at coordinate 660,779 of NW_022639507.1, read as the reverse complement.
TTGAAATATTGTCTCAATATTTCTATTTCGGAGTTATATTTTTTTTCGAGAAAATTGTATTTCGAGATCCAGACAATGCAAAACTCCATGATACGTCGTGGAGATGTCCTCTGAACGTTTAGAATGCCCCTTGGAGGTCTGTCTGGGAAAATTGTCTCGATATTCGGATTTCGATATTATGACTCTTTAGGAAATTGTTGAAACTTTTCGAGACTTTGATTTTACGGTATATTGCATGTTCATTCAAATTCGATTAGAATATCTTATAACATAGATTCTTTCCTTCCTTCAATACTTGGCTAGAGGTGCTGTCACGGCTCATACCCTAACCATTGTTCCCGTTGGTGCTGCCATCGTATGTGGATAACATAGATTCATAGCTATTTGTGACCATATTAAGAGCCAACGTACAAGCACATCCGTAACATATTACGTTACGTTAAGTATTGACAACAATGGCCAACCTGTATGTAAACAAACTTAAATCAACGCACAAAGAAATCCGTAAACTTAACATGTTACGTTACGTTAAGTACTAACAATACAATACTGACAATGGCCATACTTTTACGTAAACTTATAACGTGTTCGACTGGCCCTGGGTTAATCGCTCCGAGAGCGATTATTGACGTTATAAGTCTCTATTAGCCAATCATAAAGCTTATAAGTACTTATTCGACCAATAAACGTGGGCTGAATAACCCAGAGTAGGTTAATCTAGAGCCAGTCGAACATGCTATTAAACTTCAACGCACAAAGAAATCCGTAAACTTAACATATTACGGGTGTTCTTGAAGCTCTCAGGCTCTGCTATCTCGTCGCAGAAAGTCTGAATTGACAGTGGCGTCTAGTAGTTTCGAGAACACGAAATAACGCTGTATCAGCGTAGCTGATTAGCTGACACTAGACCAGGCTCACGCTAGGCCTCGCCTGACACCTCGGAAAGTTACTTGCGTTTTATCGCGTTATTTTTCAATTTCTCCGTGAAGTGTGTATATTATCATGATTCTTACAACCGTAAAATATGCAGCAAACTCAGTGATACTGGTAATATATTGTGAAAATCGAGAAATTAAATGTGTTCATACATGCTGATCTCAGCTGTCACAAACTACATTAACAGTCAAAAAATGTAGCATTTCAGGAATTATTTTACGATGCTATGTGATATATCAGCCAGATATCTAAGTTTGTTGTAATTTTTACAGGTTTCAAGATTAGGAAAATATTTGGTTCTTTAGGGAAAAGTAAAAAATAAAGCAATAAAACGCAAGGAACTTTTGGTATGTCGGCGGTATTCCAAAAGGATTATTTTAGAGATGCCGAGTATCGGATGGGTATAGGGGAGGGCAGCTTTATTTAGAGGTACCCAAGTCCTGGCAAGACATTCCTTCCCGTATTACCGTATCGCATTAGTCGTGTGTTCTGAACACCACGAGGAAATAGGACCAACGAGCGAGTGGACGAGAGCGAGAGGGCGAGCGACAAAGGAGCAGCCCTTAGATAGACAAGAACTGACCGGAGGACTTCAGGCCAGCAGTGGAACCATCGATAATGTAAGAACGCCAATCCGGGTCTTGTCGCAATGCCGGGTCTTGTTGCAAAAATTCGTGGTTAGATTAACGTTGATGATAGATGAGAACAAGCTGCCGCACTTGGGGGTTGAGTACTGGGGCATCGCTCATATTTTGGTGGCCGCGATCCCAGAGGGGCCGGCAAAATTTGGTATGGGTGAACCAATCGGGTTCGACACCCTTTCGCGTTGCGTAGCGATTGTCTGGCTGGGCCCGAACCGAAGTGTCGGAGCGGACGGCCTATCCCAATTTGTGTTAAGGGGAGATATACACCTAGGAGCCGGAAAAAAAGGTCATCTTTGTGAATTTTTTTAAGGAAAACTATTTGAAATTTCGGATTGGGGGTTTTTCTATCTAAAAGTATACACATTCAGGAATATGTCCAATTTTTTTTTATTAAAAAAAATCAAAAATTGACGAGGTTGTGGTATAATCTTTGGATCGCCGTAAAAAAATCCGGGTAAACGGTACCCACTGGCGTTTCTTCAAAAATCATCTGAAACAAAAAAACCAAAAAGATTATTAAATTAGATACTATAATCTAGTACTTGTCATAGCCGATTTTGAAAATATCGATTTATGACAAAATGGCGGACGTTTGAACATAACATAGCGATTTTTCGACCAAAAATTAGTTATTATTTTGCCTATAAAACAAAAACTAAGCAACGAAAAAAAAAAACCCAATGACAAGTACTAGATAATGATGTATAGAATAACCACAAAAAAATTCAAGGCAATCGGTTCATTGGTTTTCGAGAAATTTTGGGTACCGATTTGAAAAACGTGGTTTTGAGAAAAACGCGTTTGAAAATTTGGGAATGAATAAATCATTAAATTTGTCAACTTACATGGAATCATCGATACCAGGCCCATAGTGTAAGTCTTCTACGGTCGACGGAATGTTCATATTTTCTAAATTTTGTTGTCGGCGCCGTATTCGACCTTCTTTAGTCTGTTCTTGCGCTTGCAGCTCGGCTTTCGCTATGCGAGTTTCGTCTTCTTGCGCAGCGTACAAGTGCGCGCCCGATCCGACTGATATTCCTAATACGTTCATAATTTCTAACAATGACGTGACACCATTGTTGAACGTGCATGTTGCAAGAAATGCAGCAATGTTAACAATTTTGGCCCCGCTGTGCATCGTTTTTGGAGCTATCTTCCAAATAAGTTGGTTGAAGCTCTCATTGCTGTTTTGTGTGTATCCGCCAACACAGCGTTCCAACAATTTGTCATTGCTGAGGTCTTCGTAAATTGGTTTGATGGGATCTAACACCGTTTTTGGCAATGCTGAATAATCGTGACGGAAATTCCTCAGTTCCCCTTTAGCTTTC
>NW_022639507.1:647101-657861 GCF_010583005.1 Odontomachus brunneus | reverse complement strand
TCCTCAGAATATGTATTCACAGACGAAAACTCACTGTAACGCACAGTTGCACGAACGGCAAGCTACTGACGAAACGCGTCCAATTTCCGGCAAAGAATAACGGTCGTGTGATATTTCCGTTATACCTGGACCCGACCACGCCCGAAAACACAATAGAATCGTAAAACAGGTCTAGACACGCTCTCTTCGAAGGGTCGCTGCCTCTCGGCTCGGCCGCAAAACAGGCGGTACGGCGCGCTCTCGGAGACGGTTTACTCTCTCGGCTGTAACTTCGTTATTTATCGAGATATTGACTTGCAATTTTAACCAGATATTCTTGAGACCTCAAGCATCAAGAAAATGCAAAAAAAAAATCGATTTTTTCGACCATGCTAGGTGTATATCTCCCTTTAATTAGGGAAAATGTCTCTCGTACCGATTACCGCTCGTCGTTCGTGAAGGATTGACGTTCTACCGTTTTTCGTGAAAAATAGTCAACAGAGAATTAGTGCGATTATTACCAAATTAGCGTGATGTATCATCGTTGGTGGACGGAAGGTGTCCAGTGAGACGACCGTTATCGTTAACGCGTAGTTGCGATTTGAGCCGTGTGAACTCTCGTAATTGGTCCGTATCGTATCGGATCAAATTATCGATTATGGTCTTTAATATAAAATCAAATCATAAAAAATTGCAATAAACCATCATTGTTAAAAGATATATCTCTCATACGCTATCTATTCGGAAAACCTATCGTATCGTAGAATATTTTTCCTGAACCTGACTCATTCCCATCTCCGACTTAAATCACAAGTGAGCTACCGGACCTGTACCGACCTCGTTCCGCGATCTTTTGCGTTGGAATATCGTTTAGTAACAATTATTCGGTAAGGTGCTGCGGCCTGCTCCGCAACTGGTGCCCAACATTTTGAGTATCGCGAGCGGAACGTGAGAAGGCGGTATTTTGCGGCAAGTGGAAGAAAATTGCGTCGCAATATATATATATATATATATATATATATATATATATATATATATATATATATATATACACTATACGTATTCTAAAAAAATATATATACATATAAATAAAATGACAATACTAAATTTTAATAATATAAATTTAATAGTATAGTAACACAAAATATAAATTTTTCAGCATTTCGAAAAAGTAATTTAAACTGAGTAAAAAATACTTATTGGGCATGAGTTGAAAAATATTTTCAGAATTAGAAACAATTTTCAGTTTTAATGATGTACACGATGTAGGATCGCGAATCAACATATTTGAATGTTCAAAAATCCATCTAAATTTTGTATGACGCAATCTCAATATTATAAGAAAGTTAAAGCTTAAGGAACAAGCAAATTATCCCATTACATTCGAGAACTAGCAATACTAATTTTTTATTATTTTTTCTTAATATCTCATTTGTGTATTAGTTGATCTAACAGAGATGCACGGATAATTGAAAGAAGTGTATAAATATTTAACTCTCCATTACCTTCGTATAAGACAAACATTTAGTTGAAATTTTCTTTTATAATTATATAAAGGTAGTTTCACTATTGACTTTGAAACTTTCTGGCTTTTCATTTACAATCTTTTAGGTTATATTTATATGGTCGTTTTCTTAAAAATTGGTAAATAAACTACCATAATGTAATGCTTTCATATTGAAATTCTCGATTAACCAATTCGCCTACTATTTGAGAAGATTGTAAGGCAAAGTGAATTTATGCGAGATTCATTGATACTTGCACTACATATAAATTAAAGTGTTATCTAACTACTTGTATAATTAAAAAAAGATAGATCATTTGAAAGTTGATACATTTGAAATTAAAATTGACATTTTTTATACGTGTTTCTTGGGATTGGGGGCGTAATATTTTTAATTTCCATTTTAAACTCTAAAATTGCGATTTTAATGAAAAACTACTATTAAAGATTAATATACTGATTAATATACTAATATACTGATATTAATACAAATTTCAAAATTATTGACGGTTTAGAAAATACAGCGATAGAGAGAGAGATTTTATAATTTATAATAACATTCTAGATACATGTGCACACATATACACATATTTAACCTTCCATTGGCCTCGTTCGGTTAACGAACGTTAATCCTCTCGAGCGAAATATGTTGCGCCTGTTATTAATTAAATTTAAATAAAAATTTAACTATTTCACACTGCATTAATACAACTTCATAAAAATGAGAGTAGATGTATTAAAACATTAATGTATATATTATTGATCCATTAGAGTAAAGCTTAAATTTGGTAATAGCACAAGTCTCCCATTAATCTCACGTATTTATTAGCGCGCGTTAACATTTTCACAGTCTATTAATAAAAGTTATACTAACGAAATTAAGAAAACGACTATATAAATATAATCTAACAGATTGTAAATGAAAAGCCAGAAAGTTTCAGAGCCAATTGTGAAGCCACCTTTATATAATTATAAAATAAAATTTCAACTAAATGTTCATCTCATACGAGAAAAATGGAGTTACATATTTATACATTTCTTTTAATTATGCGTGCATCTCTGTTAGATCAACTAATGCACAAATGAGATATTAAGAAAAATTAATAAAAAAATATTTTTCCTGTTTGTACAGTTTATATTATGTATTATGTTTGTATTATGTGTAGAGTGCTAGGAAAAAACGGTTCAAAACTTATTAGAGTAGTACTCACTAAACTGAGTTAAAAAATACTTAGTGTATATGAGTCGAAAAATCAACCCTTTCAGAAGCGATTTTTAGTTTTGATGATATACACACGATTTGGTCGCTTATATTATTACATAAGGTGTGAAAACAGATTGTTTTATAATTGTATAACATTGAAGAGATGTGCAATCATAGATTGTAAAGACAAATATCTAATATTCCAAACTGAAGTAGGATAATAAGATAATCTCTTATTGTAAACTGTATGTAAAAATGGAAGAAAACCAAAGGGGAAGGACATCAAATATCTTTTGTAAACACAATAATAAGAATGTTATGAAATAATTTTCTGTTTTCACACGATGCATGTAATAATATAAGCAAGTAAATTATGTATATCATAAAAATCGAAAATCACTTCTAATCTGAAAGAGTTGATTTTTTTATTCATATTCACTAAGGTCTATATTCTGAATTCTTTTATTGCTAAAAGCTTCTCTAAAAGTGACTTGTAGTCAATCAAAGGGCTTATAGGTCACTTTTAGAAGCACTTTTAGCAATAATAAAAACTTTAGAATATAGGCTTAAGTATATATTTTTTACTTAGTTTAAAGTTTATCTATCCTATATGTTTTGACTTCTTTTTTTTTTTAATATCCTATGTATATGTCCATCTCGATTTCATCTCAAATTAATATTTATTGCTTCGATAATTTAATAAATGTGCACAGAAACATAATTTTGTTCAATATATAGTAAGTTTACAAGTAATTCTTTTGATGTACTAAAAATACATTAGGCCTTACAACTTCAAGCCTTGTTGTTGCTTGTTTTATATGTGCTGTGGCTCTAGATTCTCAAAGAACGGAGATATATTTTTTTCTTTTAATTGACTATGGTCACTATGTCTTCAGCCTTTCCCAAAGATATTTATGGCTATTTGGCACACACTGTCCTTTTCTTCTATATTTTTCTCTTAATATTTTCAAATCTCTATTCCTAAATGTTACTTGGAAATAATTTCAAGGAATTAGAAAAAATCACAGATCGTGTCCGAACAGGCTCGAACACGTCCCCACGTCACGGTATCTAAACCGGAATCATTTCACCAACGGATGATGAGCGAATATATAAATTTTGAAGTATATATTGGTATCTGAAGGGCATCATTCAATCAGCTGATCGATTTGTGCGCGCAAGGTGCTTCTTCTTGGCGTGTGTTCAAAATTCAAGCGGACACCTCTCGCCCTACTTGATCTATAAAAAAGAAAGAACGTTTCGCGCGCACGCAACGATCTCGCCATCGTTTCTCGGTCACGGTCAACGTACACGGGGTAGTAACAATAGCTAACGGACAGGATTATTTTTACTTTAATCGTTCAAGGTTTACGGGCGCACATTCTTACAACGCGCCCATTACATCCACAAGATGGCCGCGTCTTATGCAACCTCGCGGCGTGCACGCGTCTGTTTAAATCTGCGAATTAAGTCCGCGCGTCGTCGGAGCTCAAGCTCGAGACGTCATCGAATGTCATGCTCATGAATTACATAATATCGCGCAAACTGAATACTCGATGAAAATCTAAAGCGCGCGCCAGCGCGATCAAATTCGGACGTTCGATTTTCGATTTCGTTGGAATTTTGAGCGGGATGTGTCGTCGCTGCAACACACGACAGGCACACGATCGTGTCTTATCTTTTCCTACCAAAGTTACATAATTAATGTATCATATCGATCATGTGACAGATCTTCTTTAACGAGAGAGAGAGAGAGAGAGAGTGAGGAATGTGTTCAATAATCAAAAATTGAATCTATTCTTGTCTTCACGATCACGTCAATATTAACGTGTAATCGGCGGAGACTTTCCATAGCCGAACAGGAATCTTGACGTCTTTTATGTCATGTTCAATCATATTTTGGGTTATGTAATGCGATGGCGAAAAAAGATGTGGATAACGGACGGCGGGATAATGTGTACCGAGACTTTTTGCGTAAATACGCAGATGTGAACGGTTGCTTATATTCGCAAATGAATCTTGCTTTGCGACCGAGAAGTAATTGCTATAGCGATTATAACCTCCCGCGAGTTTACGGCGTCGTGGAGTCGCTCGATCGCTCGCTTTATTCGTGGTATATTCGAATGAATTAACTATTTTCAGGCATTAATCGCTTGGTTACTGACCACCTTCCTCGACAGCGGCAGCCACGATGTTCCGGTTCGGTATCAGCGACCGCACGCCGCCGTCGTCCAGGCCTTGACACTTGGCGGTCGTGAAAGGCGACCCGAACGGATTCATTTTCATCGCCTCCTGTACCCAAGACAACATCCTGGCCACTCGCGTTTATAACACCTGAGCAAAAGCTTTGGTCAGTGATAGTTTAATAGTGTTGAATAGGTGAGTTATCGGTAGGTCACAATTGTTGAAATGTCAGAGAACGTTCTATACAGCACCTGCTGTCTTGGACGACTCTCGCTACCGCCGAGAAACCCGCGAAAGAGTGGCAGAGAATATTGCAGTGGAGCCTGTCTAATGGCACCGGCACGGAGTTACCGCGTTATAGACGCGAAACGAGTTCGCGTTTTGTACAGATATGTGAATCCGGCATAAAAAGTATGGTTCGCCTGTCTTGGGTGCGTTCCACTTATATCCGTTTCTACCACCTTTGGTTAAAGGGACGTCTACATTGGAAGTAAACAGTAAGAAGTAGGAAGTAAGAATAAGAAATTGACCAATCATAGTTAATTATTCTTATCACATTCGACTGTGGTTAGTCAATTTCTTACTCTTACTTCCTACTTCTTGCTATTTACTTCCAATGTAGACGTCCCTTAACTTATGCTCGATTTCTTCATACCTCCCAATGGATGCTTTCTAATTGCTTAACACATCTTGCCACACACGTACACAAAACCAGTTTATTGGTCATATATTATCTAAAAAATTTTGTAAGATAATATGCAACCAATAAATTGGTTCTGTGTAACGCAACTGGAAAGCATCTATTAACTATCTTCCAGATAAAAATATCCGGCAGATAACTAAAACTTAGTTTTCATCACTGAAACCTCTGTTTACGTATTTAACGGATAACTATTTTTCATGCTACTAACTTTCGACACAAAATATACTAGAATTTAACTATAAATTACCATATTCTATTACCGACATGTTCTTCTCCGGGTCAGTTCTACGATACCAAGCAACCAACATGTTCTTGTAAAGTGAGGTTATATTTACGAAAATAAATATTATTGAATCTATTTTTAGTGAACTGTTTCAAAAGTGGAAAAAACATTTATCCGGCTTAATGCAGACAGAAAAAAGAGGAACAAATTTTACAAAAACTGAAATTGATTTGTTAATTGACATTATATTAAAATATAAACATGTTGTCGAAAATAAAAAAAACCGATGCAACACTATGGAAAGATAAAAATACAGCTTGGGAGAAAATTTTCAACGAATTTAACAACCACTTGTTAAATAATAATATTTCATAAATTAACTTTATTATTCTTATTATAGCTTTATTATTGTTCGAACTAAATACATACTTATTCTTGAGTATTAATAATCGCTCTTCAATTGCATGCAGTAATTCTAATACCATATTTTTTTTCTAACGAAATCGATTGAAAAATTCGGGAGCGGTGCACTTGGACACGGTGCATTTGGACACAGCCAATCACAGCACCGTATGATTAGAGATATTTGTTGGGTTCCTTGGAACAGCGACTTGTGATTGGACTGTGTCCAATTGCCACGTGTCCAACTGATATACACCCGAAAAATTCTACGTCATCCCACGCTTCAAAATGGTTCGGTTTATTCCTGATTATATGGTCTCCTTTCCACGAATTCATCGTCATCATTATTAGATGTTACAATATTAATGTCCATGAGCAACTCCATTATTGTTTTTCATGAAGACATTACATACTCTTTAAATGTTTTAGATTATGTCAAGGCACTGAAATCAATATCTTCCAGATATCTTCTACTTCAGGTAGAGGATAATGGCTTCTGCACACAGGACGCGGTAATGCTTGCCGCGCGGCGGAAGTTCACGCGACAGCCAATCAATATGTTGTTTTTCCGTAAGAGCTAGAAGAGTTATTACGGAAAGCACATATTGATTGGCTGTCGCGCGAACTTCCGCGCGCGGCAAGCATTACCGCATCCTGTGTGCAGGACCCATAAGTTTATCTGCCAGATAAACACTTTATAAAAATAAAGAAAATCGATTCTGGAAGATATCTGAAGGATAAAGTTATCTGCAACTTATCTGAAGGTGAAGAAATCGGGCATTAATCAGTTAGTTATTCTAATGGAATTGATCAATCATATTTTTCGATAGTCAGACTAAAGCCAGCGGCACACGATGCTTGTTTTCATGCTGGAATGCTTGCTGGATGGAAATACTCTGTTCTGATTAGTGCATTCTGAAGACGGACCAATCAGAATAGAATATTTCCATCCAGCAAGCAATCCAGGGTAGCGATGAATTTTTTCCCCTAGTGTGAACTCGTAAAAAGTGAAAATTTTGTAATGAACTCGTGAAAGATGAAAACCTTCACTAAACTCGTTTAAAATGAAAAATTTAACGTGAATTTGTAAGTAAAATATTATAATATACTTAAGACAACACCAATTTGCAATGGACATCTTTAGAATTTTTTCAGTATGTTTTTAAGACATAGTGATGTCTTTAGAACGTCCCTTGGAAGTTTGCTTGTCTGGGATTACTTTAGGATAAATTATGAAAAGATAAAATATTCTATTAATATTAAAATTACAAATCTGCAGAAAATATATATTTCATATAAAATAATACAAAAAATACATACAATAAATACATAAAATAAACTTACATTTTACTTATTGTATACAATTTATAATATATTACACTTTAACCCAGGTAACACACACACGTTTTAAAAATGTTTAATAAACGTTAGAACCAAACCTTTCATAACCATTTCCAAAACGTTTCATAAGGTTTCTGAAACGTTTTTCACAAGTAAAAATGTCCACTCAAAAAACGTTAGGTAAAACGTTATTTTTGCGAAAAAAAGAAGAAACGTTGAAGAAACGTTTTCTAAACGTTTTAAAACGTTTTATAAACGTTTTTTAAACGATTCATAAATAAGGTTTCAGAGAGGTTCTTGTTAAAACGTTTCTTATTGGTACTTTACGGTTCTGAAACTATAGATACTTTTAAAAAACGTTTCTGATACGTGTATGTGCTACCTATAAACTTTCTAATGCATACGTATCTTAACTTTGTAAACTTCGTTGGTATACTTTCACTGCCTATACGTCATCACGCTTCAATCGGCTTTCGATGTTCATTTTTAATGGACGTAGCATTCTTATATCAAATGTCAATTGTCGTATAACCATAAAAATTAAAGTCACTATAAGAACTTCTACTCACTTTGTACATAATATGCGAATGTAGTATTACATTATTTTTCACATTTAAACCGCTTGATGCTTAAAAATTTTCATGGAAACTTACACAATTTACATGTAAAGAAGAACATATACGAGCAAACTGAAAGTTCACGTGAAATATTTCACGTTTTGAGAATTCATCTTTCACGGTTAACGTTCGTCTCATTTATTAAATTTACTCATTGTATTATTATATTATATTATAACTATAAATTTAAGTTGTATAATGCTTATTAATGTGTTATATATTACATTGTGTATATTGAAAAATTTTAATTTTAATAATCTATATTACATAAATATTGCTTTCCACATTTTCATTGTTCACTTTTCATGGGAAATAACTTACAGTGAAAAGTGAAAAATGAAAATGAAGTTCACGTGAAAGATTCATAATCGCTACCTAGCACGAAAACAAGCATCGTATTGCAGGATTCACACTGCGTTCGATTTCCGACGTACGACATCCGATATCCAATAAGAGAACAGAGAATCCAATTTCTAATAGGAGAACAGCTTTCTAATAGAGAATCCAATTCTCCATTGGAAAGCTGTTCTCCTATTGGATATTGGACGTCGAACATCGGACGCGGTGTGAATCTTCCATATGCCGCTGACTTTAGAGAACCTCAAGTAAAGCCCATTCTACAATTGCGTAAGCGTAGTCGTGAACGTAAGAGTCAACCAATCCGAATGTTTTATTCACTGGTTGCTTTACTCTGATTGGTTGTCGTAATTACTTACAACTACTTACAACCGCGTTCACGCAATTGTAGAATAGGCTTAAAGAGAATCGCCAACTTGGTCACGTGACAAGCTGATTGGCTGGGGAAGCGTCCCGATTGACCACGGTACGATTGGACACAACCAACCGATGAAAAGAATTATCTAGTGAATTACTAGGTCAAACCAATCATTATAATCTGTGTCCAATCGTATCGTGATCAATCGGGTCCCACCCGGAAGCAATCGGCATGAATTAAATTCGTATTATATTTTTCCTTTAGTACGTTCGATATAAACGCGCCCGTATTAAAACATTGGTGCGCATCAAATTTAATACGCATACTAACGTTTTGACGATGTAAACCAGGCCATAGGAGCAGGAGTTCGTCTCACGAACAACAAAAGGTAGCACATGTTGGTTTAATATACATTTTATAAACGTATATAACGTTTTATTATCGTTTGTAAAATATATTAAAAACGTTTCTTAAACGACACGTGTTACTTGGGTAATGTATCATACTTAAAGTGTATTAATATTTTATTTTAAATTTATACTTAGATGTGAGTTTTGAACTGAATCAGGATTATATATAATATGTCACGTATTTCATATAGTATGTCACGTATTTAATTAAAATAAATTAATCAAGCTCTTTGCAATCTTTGATAATTGCAATCTGATCATCTAACGTGAGACAAGTTTCAAATAATAACTATTCCCACAGGGTGTATATCAGTTGGACACGGGACAATTGGACACAGTCCAATCACAAGTTGCTGTTCCAAGGGATCCTACAAATGTCTCTAATCACACGGTGCTGTGATTGGCTGTGTCCAAATGCACCGTGTCCAAGTGCACCACTCCCATTCCCACACAGCAGAGGTATCTAAAATATATCATAGGGATATCCTAAAGTTATATTTTGGAAATGTGATATCTTCAAGAATATCTTCAATATCCTTATGATATATTTGGGACATTCCTGCTGTATGGGATTAATATAAGTTCAGTCCTTGTTTAAGAAGAGTTTGAGAATCTCAAATAACTAATAAACTGAAATAATATGTTACATAATTCTTTAAATAAAGAAGATAAAATATTAATATACTTTAAGTGTACATGATATATTATCCTTTGTTGTTCGTAAGACGAACTTCTGGGGCCCGATGCTTGACGATGTACAAATGAGATACGCATGCGAAAATCTACAATATACGTTACGTGAGCTATACATTTTCGCATGCGTATCTCAGGGTGCCATTACATGAAGCGGAAACGCGGAAACGCGGAAGACAAAATCTTGCTAGATCCGCTACGCGTTCCGTGTCTGTTTTGATTGTCTTATATTAAGGTGCGATTTCACGCAGCGAATAAAAGCTGGCGTTTCATCCCACTCTATCGTTGTTCAAAACAGCGTTTAAAACTGTTCGCTATCATCTGTATCCTTTTCATGGAGCGAATAAAAGCTAGCGTTTTATCCCCACTTCAGCATAATTCAAAGCAGCGTTAAGGCCAAATCACACTAGCGATTGGTGATTGACGATTGATAATTAAAGATTAGATTTTAACGAATCAACAAGCTTCAGCCTTGGTTTGCTTTGTTAATATTAGAATTAATGACTGCCACTAACAAGTAATATTCTAAATACTATTCTATACTAAATACTATTCTATAAGCACTATTGATGTGAAATATTACTGAATTTGAAATGTAAGTAACAAAAATAACTTGTAAACAAATATAAAATATTATATTATATTCGTCATATTTCTGAAATAGTGCTGCAATATTGCTAAAGTAATATTGCAAATTAATGTCACTGCAATGTCTCTGCAACATTGCACTGCAATATGCAATCTTGCAACGTTGTAGCAATGTTGCTGCAAGCTTCTGTGAAGCT
>NW_022639507.1:642825-647091 GCF_010583005.1 Odontomachus brunneus | reverse complement strand
TTGCAGCACTATTTCAGAAATATGACGAATATAATATAATATTTTGTATTTGTTTACAAGTTATTTTTGTTACTTACATTTCAAATTCAGTAATATTTCACATCAATAGTGCTTATAGAATAATATTTAGTATAGAATAGTATTTAGAATATTACTTGTTAGTGGCAGTCATTAATACTAGAATTTGTCTTATTACATATTTCTTAAACTTCTTATGCTATGTTTTCGGAGAAAATACTTTCTTTAGATTTAATATTCGTACTTGTTAAATTTTGTGGTTTTTGTTTCATTAAAATATTATATTCTTAAACGAAATATCATTTTTTAAAGTGATAAAAATAAAAACTTTATTTCAAGGAAATTGTATCATTTGATAAAAAAAACCCTATTGTTTTAAATAATATTTTAAAAAGTTTCTTTCAAAATTTTGTAAATCGATTTGTTTAATTTGGATTTTCTTGGATTTTTTATTTTTTTGGTTTGGTTTAATCATTATAACATACTGTTAAAAATCTAAAAGTAATTATTACTGGTTCATTACATTACATCAATATTCATCTCATATCGAATGTTGTTGTGTTATTTCAATATTTATTAGTAAATTATTCAACTAATACCAAGTAAAAGTTATATAACTATTATTTGATATTTGCTAGATATGTTATAATATACTGTGAACACTATAAGGATAAATTATATAAACACAAATCGTAAGAATATCGTTGGAGTCATTGGGAATCACCGCGTGCCGCACGATCGTCAGGTTAAGTAACACTTTAACGGAGTCAGGACATAGATGGAGGGTGACCGGTGGTATACCGTTTGGGATCGAAATTATCGACGAAAGATTCACGAAAGTTTGGAGTTGTGTATTGACAATCTTCGATATCTAGTAGTTTATGACATAAGAAAATTAGGAATTATAAATATATTTTTTTAAATATTATGATTTTCTCATTTTTCATATTCGCACAATAATTCTCAGTATTTAATTACTATCAATATTTAATAGTGATTTTATTATCAATATTTACCAGAAATTAAATACTGACGAAAAAATTACTGAATTACTGGTAATACATAATCACTAATAATTGTTTACTACTCATTAGTATGATATTCCTGTAAGAGTGTTATCTGGGATTTTACTTTGTATAATAAAACATATTAATAATATTACATATATATTGCATTGCAATGTTGCTGCATAGTTGCGTTGTTATATTGCAGCAAGATTTTGCAACATTGTTGCAATGTCACAATATTGCAAAACAATGATGCTGCAATATTGCTGCAACGTTGCTGTGCTGTATGGGTACATTCTATTTATATATATAATCATGTATACCCTACTGAAAAATTTCTGTTGAGATAACAATAGAATTCCCAATTCAATTCTCAGTTAAATTCTCAAATGAATTCTCAAATGCCGTTTCCGCAAAAATTCGCATGTAAGATCTCAATTGAGACATTTATATCTGATGGAAATTATTTGTTGAAAATATAATGAATTTTTGTTGAAATGTTTTTGAAAAGCATTTACAATTTTTACCCAATTTTATTAAAATTTCATTATAATTTCATTAATATTTTAATAATATTTCATTAAAAATGTAGAAAAATTCAGTGAAAAATCATTATTAATTGAAATAGATTAAGAAAAGTATAATAAAGTATAATATAATATAATATAATATAATATTTTTTACTTATTTACTAGTTATTTTTGTTACTTGTATTTCAAATGCAATAACGTTTCACATCAATAGTGCTTATAGAATAGTACTTAGAATGGTACTTGTTAATGGCAGTCACTAATAGAATTTGTCATATTACATATTTTTTATACTTCTTATACTGTACGTTTAATTTTGTGTCTTTTTTTGTTTCATTATAATATTATATTCTTAAATGAAATATCATTTTTTAAAATGATGAAAATAAAAACTTTTATTTCGTTGAAGGAAACTATGTCATTTAATAAAACAGCATTATTGTTTTAAATAGTATTCTCTAAAAGTTTATTTCAAAATTTAGTAATTCGATTGATTTTATTTGGATTTTCTTGGATTTTTTATTTTTTTTTGTTTGGATTAATCGTTATAACATTCTATTAAAAATGTAAAAGTAATTATTACTAGTTCACTACATTACATCAATATTCATCGCATATCGAATGTTGCATTGTTTCAATATCTATGAGCAAATTATCCAACAAACACCAAGTCAAAGTTATATAACTATTATTTGGTGTTTGCTAGGTATGTTATAATATATTTTGAACACAATAAGAATACATTATATAAACACAAATTGTAAGAATATCGTTGGAGTCATTGGGAATCACCGCGTGCCGCACGATCGTCAGGTTCATATGGATTATATGTATATATTTCATTCCAATATTACTATGATATTACAATCTTTCTAAGGCTGGACATTTTACCGTTGCTGCAATATCATAGTAATGTTACAGTCATATTTCGCAATGTATTTGCAATGTTGCAATCATGCAATGAAATATTCTGCAACATTTCTGCAATGTTTTTGTGCTGTATGGGAGATGACTATTTTTGCGGAATTTTTGCGGAAACGGCATTTGAGAATTCAATTGAGAATTGAGAATTGAATTGGGAATTCTATTGTTATCTCAACAGAAATTTTTCAGTAGGGTAGTAATTATATATATAAATTCATATATAATTTTACATAATTACGCATAGATTTATATGTAATTATACATATTGTTATACATAATTGTGTATAAAGATATATAATGTTATATGATTATACATAATTATGTATAGACAAATTTCATATATAATTATGCATGAAAAATTTTTTATCGGGTTTATATGGCCTATTTTATTCACTTAATTAACTACAATCACTTGATCTAGTTAAATCGCCCTTATAGAAATATCATACTAAGAATCATTGATAATTACTTATTTTCAGTATTAAAAATACTGGATAATAAGTAATTATCAATGATTCTTAGTATGATATTTCTATAAGAGTTGTGCTCTATGTAATATAAGGAGAAATAAAGTCGCGGAACAAGTGCGGAAAAATCCATTGTCACAAGTTATCACAAGTTGTTCAACCTAACCGCCGTTACATTAAAATGTGTTCAAATACGTTCGAACCTGATATTTTTTTGGATTTCATTCTTAGTATGATATTTCTATAAGAGTTGTGCTCTATGTAATATAAGGAGAAATAAAGTCGCGGAACAAGTGCGGAAAAATCCATTGTCACAAGTTATCACAAGTTGTTCAACCTAACCGCCGTTACATTAAAATGTGTTCAAATACGTTCGAACCTGATATTTTTTTGGATTTCATTCTTAGTATGATATTTCTATAAGGGCATACCTTGGTACCTTGGATGAAAAGACAATAGAGAAAAGTTTTGGGCCTTCCGTTTTTCCGCTTTTTCAACGTACGGGAAGAAATGACTCAATTCGCGGAACGCGGAAATCTAGTAAGATTTTGTCTTCCGCGTTTCCGCATTTCCGTGCTTCATGTAATGGCACTCTTATTCGCATACCGTCAAGAATCGAGCCTTTGAATCTGCTCCTGTGTTCATGAGACTGCAAGAGCAGGAGCAAGAGCAAACCATAGAATATTATAGTTTTAAAAGGGAGATTATACTATTCTTTCGGATCCAGATCTCACTCGCTCTACTCTCGTTATCGTAAGCACTCGATGTAAACCAAGCCATTGTATCAATTGCACCGCTCGAGCCTTGACCATTATGGGCGGTATTCATAGTCGAATCTTATTTCAAGATCGTCTTAAGTAATGTCTTAAGATGCGAATACGGCTCTGTGATTGGTTCATAACATCTTAAGACAGTACTTAAGATGATCTTAAATATAAGATTGGACTATGAATACCGGCCTATGTGTTGTTTACAATGGGTGCGTTCAGCGAACTCACAGTTGCACAGCAGTTGAGTAATTCGTCAATGGGTGCATTCGTTTTGGACGCTCACATACTTAAAGCGCTCACGCTTATGAGCGCTATTTTTGCCCGGTTACTTTGATTTCTAAGCGCACTCATCGAAAAGATCAAAATCGTTTCCTTTGGCTGTTGTAAGCAATTGTGAACGTAAAAATGGAGGATAAAGATAAGGAAATTGTTTGTGTATTTGCTCAAATATTAGTTTTATTAGATGTTTTTGATGATAACGAAACAAATAACTTATATAAAGAAGAATTAGAAAAGTATTTATCCGTAATGATTGAATCAATAAAAAAAA
>NW_022639507.1:639590-640428 GCF_010583005.1 Odontomachus brunneus | reverse complement strand
TTTGATGTAACAACAAGTGTATACATTTTATTATTTGTAACATCTTGCAGAGTTACTCTGGTTTTGTTACTCTCGTTGGAAGTCATTTTGAAACACTATTTCATTTTAAGGTTTATATTGGAGGTTAGATTGCGTCGATTTCATCGACGCAATCTAACTTATCGTTCTCTTTGGGAAATAAGCGCTTATAAGTGCTCACGCTTTTACTGCCCTATTTCGATAGAAGAAGTAAATGTAAGCGCGAGTTATGACGTCACGCATGACATCAATATGCAGTTTCTAAGCGCTTATAGCGCCAAAGTAAACGACGTGAGCGATATTTATAAGCGCTTAAAGCGCGTAAGCGTTCAAAGCGAATGCACCCAATGTAATTGGTCTAGATTTAGGGATCTAACAATAAAAACCAATAATCGCTGAGGGTGTATATCAGTTGGACACGGGGCAATTGGACACAGTCCAATCACAAGTCGCTGTTCCAAGGGACCCTACAAATGTCTCTAATCACACGGTGCTGTGATTGGCTGTGTCCAAATGCACCGTGTCCAAGTGCACCGCTCCCAATCGCTGGTTGTTCACTGAGCGCTTTTTCCGCTGAACGTGCATAATGGCAGTAGGAGTAGTAGTAAGAAATAAGCAGTAAGCAAATTGACCAATTCCATTCTCACGACTTAAGAATAATCGATTGTGATTGGTCCATTTGCTTACTGCTTATTTCTTACTACTACTCCTATTGCCATTGTAGATGACTTATTAAGCCCATTCTACAATTGCGTAAGCGTAGTCGTGAACATAAGAGTCAACCAATCAGAGTAAAGCAATCAGTGAATAAAACATTCGG
>NW_022639507.1:634910-639580 GCF_010583005.1 Odontomachus brunneus | reverse complement strand
TAAGAGTCAACCAATCCGAATGTTTTATTCACTGATTGCTTTACTCTGATTGGTTGTCGTAATCACTTACAACCACTTACATTCACGTTCACGCAATTGTAGAATGGGCTTTAAGCTCATTCTGCAATTGCGTGAACGTGGATGTAAGTGGTTGTAAGTGATTACGACAACCAATCAGAGTAAAGCAATCAGTGAATAAAACATTCGGATTGGTTGACTCTTACGTTCACGACTACGCTTACGCAATTGTAGAATGGGCTTTAAGCATCTTCTACAATGGCAGTAGGAGTAGTAGTAAGAAATAAGCAGTAAGTAAATAGACTAATCACAATCGATTATTTTTGAAACGTGAGAATGGAATTAGTCAATTTGCTTACTGCTTATTTCTTACTACTACTCCTACTGCCATTGTAGAAGACGCTTTAGACCCGATCTACAATAGATGGAGTAAGAAATAAGCAGTAAGTAAACAGACCAATCACAATCGATTATTTTTGAAACGTGGGAATGGAATTAATCAATTTGCTTACTTATAGCGAATTCGGTTGCTTGCACTAGTGTGCACTGAGTGCGCACTAAGGCTTGTTCATAGTATGTTATTATATTTAAAGATTGTCTTAAATAATTCTCAAATAAATCCTCAAATATTTTTAACCATAATATGATATGTATAACATCTGTACGAATCATTTTATTAGTTAAAATGTTTTTAAATATGTATTTAAGACACGATCTTAAATATAAGAATGTACTGTAAACAAGCCTTAATGCGAACTCAGTGCGCACTAGTGCAAGCTACCGAATTCGCTATTATTGTCATAATTTATTGCACTAGTTCAGCAGAGCAGCCGAAAAGAACAGACCAAGAAGTACACAATAATTGCTCCTACACACAGGACGCGGTAATGCTTGTCGCGCGGTGGAAGTTCGCGCGACAGCCAATCAATATGCTGCTTTCCGTAATAACCTTTTAGCTCTTACGGAAAATCAATATATTGATTGGCTGTCGCGTGGACTTCCGTCGCGCAGCAAGCATTACCGCGTCTTGTGTGCAGGAGCTATAACAGTACTCTACAAATGGTGAGATATTGTTATGTATGTAAACAAAAACAAGCTAAGAACGAAGATCTTAGCTTACATAAGTAAGTTAAAGACGTGAAAAAACTTCAATGTTCAATGCAGTTTATGTCTTTAGAATTATATTATTTGCATTAACTATAATAATCCTTCTAGATTTCCAAAGAATCCAGTGATTTGTGCAAAATGGAAAAAATTTTGTCGTTTGACAGAAGAGGATGATATCAGTCCACTATATATTTGCTCTTCTCATTTCTGCCCGGAAGATTTCCGGGTTCATAGATCAACATTACGTGCAAAAAGGCATGTATTGAATGCAGAAGCAATCCCGTTAATTCGTTTAACAAGTCGAAAATGGCAAAGTTTGTTTGGGAAGAATAAAAAATATGTGAAATCAAAAATAAATTTACAAGCTGTATCCTCGAATGAAAAAAGTGAATCGGCAGATGTCAGGCCACAAAATGATAATTATTTATCAGTGAACGTGCTTGCAAATGAATCACGTAAGTGCACATATATTAATGAATGCAATGTATTGTTCTATTTGCATTAAAAATTACTATTCCAATGAAAGCGAAAAACATAATAATAATTTTTATATATTTTCAGTTTTTAATGTAATATATGTTAATGTATTATAAAATAATTATTATACTAAATCTTATAGATTCTTTTTACAATTATGTCAAACACGTACAAAAGGACAATATATAGAAACTTTATACATTTCAGAATTGCAATCAGAAATTCCAAACGATTGTGATGAAAATATGAAACCACAAATTAATGTGCCATTCCGAAACTTGAGTGTTCAAATTGAGACAGTGAAAGTTATCAGTCCGCTACAAGATAACTCGTTTTCACAGAATGTTGTGCGAAATGTATTAAGTAAGTTATATTATTAATATATCTTACCTGTCAGTTATGTTGCAGTAACATACTTATATATATATTTATTAATATTTATATCTTATAATAACTGAAAATTATAAGCGTTTTGCTTACAAATGTCACAATCTAAGAATATGCAATATTTTTTTTCTGTTCAGATTCTGCCAATGATTTATATGTGACACCCAAAAGACGATATGCAGAACCTCGCTATATATCTGAAATTATGACATCTGATGTAAAAACTCCTAGAAGAGCTAGTCGAATTTTAAAATTTGTTAAAAATAACGACATGAAACGACGAGAACACATTAGAAAGCTACAGAAAATAAACAGAAACCTTATGAAACGCATCAAGTCTCTGGAAAATGTGGTCTCTCATTTAAAAAATAAACAATTAATATCTGAAGGTGTTGCAGATTTTTTGGTACAGTACTGTGTGAACTAATTCATTATTGTCAGTGTTATACATGCAATGTTCGTTATTATCAATGACTAATGTAAATTGAATAGACATATATATATATATATATATTTGTGTGTGTGTGTGTATGCAAAATGCAAATATACTAAACGTATATACTAGACATAAAGGCTGTCTGTCCAGAATATTTCAACGATTATAAAAAAGTATAATATAGAAAAAAGTTAACTTATTAACAATTATTGGACTTAGTACATATATATTTCATTGCATGAAGTAACAAATTTGTAATTAAATTATTCATTACATTTGTACAAACAATAATACAATTTGATTGAAAATTATTGCTAATAAATATAAAAATTTAATACTGCTTCATTGAGAAATAATCTCATTAAAATATTTCATTTGTACTTATCATATATTTTCTTCCTTATTTCATAGTAATTATACATACTGTTAATAATAATTAAATATATTTTTAATAGTTCACATTATATTAGAATAAATATTATTTAATAACTTATAATAATGTTCATTGTCATACTTTATACTACTATCATATGTAATAATATAATAATATTGCAAGACTTAATATTTAATACATTAATGTATGTATAATAATATTTATTTTATATATACTACAATACAATATTTCTTAAGATATTAATAGCTATACAGAAAGTTACATATATACTCGGGAAAATAATTTTCCATATATAATCATATAATTATATCTAAATATATATAATTATATATGATTATAATATTATATATAACATATAAAATTTCTTCAAAATTATCACGTTCTATATGTATAATTCAATAGAATTATTAATGTATTGTAACGCTGCACTCGCGGCTCGTGCAGCCGGTTTACTAATCGGGTGCAGCGACAAAATATTCGCTTTTCGGCGATCGTTTGGGAGCTTCGACGAGACCCGACAGCTCAAAAGATGGAACACTAAGTGGGCGCCAAGTACGGCGGTTCGTACCCACTAAAGAAGTCGAAACGCTAACTCTAATCGATGGTCTCGCCGACGAGGGCCACTCGCCCTCCGCCCGAACGGCTCGCACTGGCTCACACGAACGACCGGCAGCTCAGCCCTGCTCTCGGTAGAGGGGCTGGTTCCTCGACAAGGCGGAGGTGTTAAAGCGTTTGGCGGTTATGAAAATAATCAGATGAGGATACTATACATTCGAATTTTTATTCAGCGGTAGCAATTTACAGACGGTTGGTATTTGTCGGCAGCGACAATACGATAATAAAATAGCGAAATATTCTGTCCGCTATTCGGCAGCGGTTCTCAATAATGACAATACAAATATCCCTGTTCGCGGTCGCGAGGGAGTGGTGCACTTGGACACGGTGCATTTGGACACAGCCAATCACAGCACCGTATGATTAGAGACATTTGTAGGGTCCCTTGGAACAACGACTTGTGATTGGACTGTGTCCAATTGCCCCGTGTCCAACTGATATACACCCGGTCGCGATGCTGGTCTTCGGCAGCTCTAATTCCCGAGTAGTGACCTCGAAGGTCACGACAGCCACGTAGGCTTTCGGCGGTACGCTCGCCCGGTATCTCGCGTACGGCGGATAGTCGGCAGTTATTCGGTCGGGCTTTCACACAATACGCGGAGCTCCTCCTTTCGCGAGAGGAACGCAAACCCTGGCCCTCGCCCAGGGTGGATGGCCGAGCCCCAGCTCCCCGACGCCGCACCGCTCCGCGACACCAATCATTAAAAATAGTCTATTCGTTCCTTCTGGAACGGACTCACCAAAAAACAGCGGAGCGGGGCAGTCGGCAGCAAGCAACGGCAGTCCCCTCTGGGTTCACACTAAAATTCGTGCCCGCGCGGTAGCGGCCTGGGAGCGGTGCACTTGGACACGGTGCATTTGGACACAGCCAATCACAGCACCGTGTGATTAGAGACATTTGTAGGGTTCCTTGGAACAGCGACTTGTGATTGGACTGTGTCCAACTGATATACACCCTAGCGGCCTTACGGATGCGGAGATCGAATCGTCGTCTGTCGTCAGCTTTGTGGATGGCACGTCCTTCACAATTCGTGTTCACGGCTAACGGAAAAAGCTCCTGAGCGATCGTTGGGACCTGGTTTTATCCCAGGTTCCAATCGCTTGCTCCGACAGCTATCGGCCGTTGATTGGCCGATTTGCAGGATCGAATCCCCCATTTTTCGGTCTTTGTTTTTCGGTAACTGTTGTAGTCTTCCATTTGATCCTTTCCAGCCTGTTGACCTCTCCGACCTTGGA
>NW_022639507.1:634586-634900 GCF_010583005.1 Odontomachus brunneus | reverse complement strand
CTTTGTTTTTCGGTAACTGTTGTCGTCTTCCATTTGATCCTTTCCAGCCTGTTGGCCTCTCCGACCTTGGAGCTTCGTCATATCGGCAGCCGTCGTTTCCTCAGTCCCCGAGCCTCGCGGCGTCTTCGCTTGGCTCGGAGGACGCTCCGGGTCGCGGAGGATGTGCTTGCCTTGGCTGCAGCTGTCCTCCGCTCGTCCGTGGTGTCCGTCGACTCCGTCCTTGCGGCTCCCTTACGGCAGCTCGGGACTGGTCCACCTCGGCAGCTCTTTCTCGACGTTCTCCTCGTTAGCTGGGATATTTGCTAAAACAGGCT
>NW_022639507.1:633923-634576 GCF_010583005.1 Odontomachus brunneus | reverse complement strand
CGGCGTCTTCGCTTGGCTCGGAGGACGCTCCGGGTCGCGGAGGATGTGCTTGCCTTGGCTGCAGCTGTCCTCCGCTCGTCCGTGGTGTCCGTCGACTCCGTCCTTGCGGCTCCCTTACGGCAGCTCGGGACTGGTCCACCTCGGCAGCTCTTTCTCGACGTTCTCCTCGTTAGCTGGGATATTTGCTAAAACAGGCTTCCTTAGAGTGGCTTCAACTGTCGGTCCTTAATTACGCATAACAATAATAAGGAAGCGATTCACCTGGAATATTTGGTCCGTCCGATGCTCCTCGTCAGGATTCCTCCTCTCCCACGGCGGCAGCAAATCCACTCCGATGGGAGTCTTCTCACTCCTGACCCGACCTCTCGACAACCGCACTCTTACTCTACATACACAAATAGTAGGGCCCCGCAGGCTCGCGTCCTATACGCCTCACGGCTAGGACGCGACATCCACCTGCAGCCGGGAAGCCCGCTTTCGGCTTCCTAACGACTTTCCGAGTGACGGACGATAAAAAATCGTCACGTCACAGTATATATAATTATATATAACCGGGAAAAAATTTCCATATATAATCATATATAATTTTATATAATCATAATTATATATAATTATATATATATATATATATATATATATATATATATATATAT
>NW_022639507.1:632678-633749 GCF_010583005.1 Odontomachus brunneus | reverse complement strand
ATATATATATATATATATATATATATATATATATATATATATATATATATATATATATATATATATAATGATATATAAATGATATATAACGTAATACACCCAGATAGCTACCTGTCTATGAAGTTGCCGTCAAGTTGCTGAGAACTGTTGAAGCAACTGTTTTCGAAAAAGTAGGGGCAAAGTGTTTCTACATTATGTTTGTTGGATTGTACTCACGTGTATCCTTCATGAGTCTACAACAAGTTGACAGCAACATGACGACAACAATTGCTTAAATATGAATGATGTGCATATGATGGCGTATTTTTATCATATGTATATCATACATATTTAAGCAATTGTTGTCGTCATGTTGCTGTCAACTTGCTGTTGACTCATGAAGAATACACATGAACACAATCCAACAAACATAATATAGAACACCTAATCATACAAAGAAATACTGAAAAATTATTAATGATTAAGTGTTACCAGAGTAATTATTTAGTTTAGCGGCCTCACCTCCGATTTCGATGAAAATAGACTCAATCGACGCGTTTTTGCATGTCAAATAACTTTTTCCTCTGACAAAATCGTTGCTTTCTACTGCGAAGTGAGATATTAATAGATAAAGTTGAGGGCGCGTTAGGTTAGAAAATCTGTCACATAAACGTAAAGTACTGACACCAATATGCTCTGTGGCTATGTGCGCATGCTCTGTAGCCACATGAGCATGCGTTTTTTTTAGTTGTCGCTAGTAAAGCTCGAAATTTAAAGTGCAAAAAACATGAAAATGAAGACAATAAGTTGTTATGCATGTTATGTACGCACGCACGTATGCACGATGTTAAATTTATTTGACTTTGTATGTTTAATTAACGACCGTGACAAATTAATAGACTTTTTAATACAACACGGTGTTATTATTATTTAGTCATACCGTCTATCTCGGGAGCGGTGCACTTGGACACGGTGCATTTGGACACAGCCAATCACAGCACCGTGTGATTAGAGACATTTGTAGGGTCCCTTGGAACAGCGACTTGTGATTGGACTGTGTCCAATTGCCCCGTGTCCAACTGATATACACCC
>NW_022639507.1:628033-632661 GCF_010583005.1 Odontomachus brunneus | reverse complement strand
CTCAGTCTGGAGTCCGGGGGGGGGGGGGTGGAGAGCTTCGCGAGGTCCGTCTCACAGGTCATAGTCGAAGCCTCGGAACGGGCAATGCCCAGAAAGAGGCGTTTTAGAAAGTCCAACCTGTGGTGGACAAAACAATTGACGGTTCTAAAGAAGGACGTCTATAGGGCACGGCGTGCCTTCCAGCGGAAAAACGCTGAGCCGCTCCGTGCTTCCGGCCGAAGTGCCTACCTCTCTTCCTTGAGGAGGTACACGAGGGAGGTGCGGAAGGCGAAGCGTGACAGCTGGCGGAAATTCGTGACGGAGGTGGGAAACTCGGAGCCATGGGGATTCGTGTACAAACGCGAGGCCCGGAAGCTCCGAGTGGACGAAGTGCTCAGCAGCCTCCGCCGCGACGATGGCTCCTCGACCAACACCTTAGAGGAGACCGCTAGGCGCCTGCTGGAGGTGCACGTCCCTGATGACCTGGAGAACGAGGACACGCCGAGGCAGCGTGAAATCAGGGGAAGCGCGTTCATCGTGCTCGACGGCGACGATGCCCCGCTCTTCACGGAGGCAGAAATCGTCGCTGTCGCGAAAACTCTGAAAATCAGGATGGCGCCTGGCCTGGACCTTGTCGAGGTTGCAGCGCTAAAGGCCGCCATTAAGGTAATGCTCGGTCAGCTCGTTAGGCTCTTCAACAGGTGCCTTCAGTGGGGCGTCTTTCCCTCGATCTGGAAGGAGGGCTTGCTTAGGGTCTTCCTGAAGGGCGAGGGCAAGGACGCGAAGGACCCAAAGTCCTACAGACCCATTTGTCTCCTCTCCGTCGTAGTTCTTCGAGAAGCTTCTGAAGAAGCGACTCGACCAGACGTCGATGGCGCCGGGGAGACTCTCCGATCGGCAGTTTGGCTTTATGGCTGGAAGGTCGACGGAGGACGCGATCGTTGAGTTGCGTCGGATGGTCTCCGCCTCCAAGCGGAGATACGTCTTTGCGCTGCTCTTCGACATAGCTGGTGCCTTCGACAATGTCTGGTGGCCACTTGTCATGAAGACCTGGAGGAGGCTAGATTGCCCTCGAAATATCTTCCAGGTCCTCCGCAGTTATTTTAGTAATAGGAAGGTCAGCGTTTCCTTTGGAGACATTCGAGTCTCCAAGGACGCAAGTAGAGGTTGCCCTCAAGGTTCAGTTTTAGGTCCAGCGTGTTGGACAGTCATGTTCGACGGACTGCTCCGTGAACTAGACAGGGAAATAGGTATCATTTATTGCGTACGCCGACGACCTTTTGGTCAAGGTCGAAGGCGACTCGCGTAAAGAAGTAGAAGACAGAGGGCAACGAATAACGAACATAGTTAGGAATTGGTGCGAGGGAGCCAAACTCCAGATCTCATCGCGCAAAACTGAGGCAATTGTCCTCAAAAGCGAGCCGGTCAGGAGGGCCCCCATCGGTAGACGGGGAGGAGCGCGTCCGGACCGAAAGCGTAAAGCCCACTGAGCCAAGAAAACAGATCTCGCGGCAAGACCACCGACCATTCGTTTAGGAAATGAAAAGCTCGCGTTTAAGAAAACAGTTAGGTATCTTGGCGTCCATTTCGACAGGGGCATGGGAGTATCCTCCCATTGTAGATATTTGAGCGACAAGGTCGGGTCGCTGTTTAATAAATTAGCTAGGATGGCGGAATGTCGGTGGGGATTGCGCCTCAGTGCGCTCTCTGCGATCTACTGGGGTGTGTTCGCGCCGACGGTGGCTTACGCCGCTGCGGGGTGGGCCGATCTGTGCGCGGGGAGTGACCTGAAGGTCCTCAGGACCCTGCAGTGCCGAGCACTCATCTCGACGACCGCTGCGTACCGCACGGCGTCGACGGAGTCGCTCTGCGTGGTTGCTGGCGCGGTCCCCGTCGACATTCTTCTCGAAGAATATTCGGCGCGGTACACGGCTAGAAAAGAAATGGATGCCAGGATAGGAAACTCGACCGTCCCGTTCACCAGGAATGTTAGAGAGACCTAGGGTCTCATTAGGGGCGAGGGGTACAAGATGTGGCAGGCTCGATGGTCTTCTTTGAGGAAAGGCCGCACGACGTACGCCTTTCTCGACGATGTGGGGCGCAGGGTTGTTGCGCGGTGGGTCCGCCCTGACCACTACGTGACACAGATGATTACCGGACACGGCAGGTTCCAGGCACGCCTTGCGTCCTTGGGCCTTGTGGAAGGTGAGATGTGTGTGTGTGGAAAGGGGAGCGACACTGCCGCGCACCATCTGCTGCGCTGTCCCGAATTCGAGTCGCAGAGGGAGGCTCTTCGGGAGGTAGTTCCGGCCGCAAGCTCGAGGTGGCCGGAGGCGGCACACTACTTCGTGTCGACTCCAGAGGCCTACTCCGTCTTCACGGCCTTTTGTCGGGTAACCCTTTGGCTAAAGGGTCTATGTTAGATTTTACAGCGGCCTACCCGGGGGTTGTCGGAGCCCCCGGGCATGGGTAAACGGCCTCGCAACCTTCGCGAGATCACCGTGGACCCGGGCCGCTGAGGTAGGGAAAATTTAATTAATGAATAATTTTCTTTCAGGTTCCTACCTTAACTAAACATAATACCCACTCTCCTTCCCTTCCCTTCCCATCCAAAAGGGTCAGAGCGTGTGTCTGGGCAAGACACTAGTGAGCGGGCCTCCCCGTGGTCCCTGTGGGCGTGGGGCGCGCACGCCACGGCTAAACCGCTCATCCTGCGAACACGTCCCGCAGGCGCTGCTGGATTTTTCCATCGCCTTTCCCCTGGCAGTGGTTGACAAACGGTAGAGGTAGATGGTAGTAAGTAGCGTATAGCCTTCATGGCTGAGGGAGCAAAGCGTGGCATCCTATAGGTGTCGAGCTTCACACTAACTGCCAATTCACTGTAAAGTTATTTCTACAGACGCTGCCCACAAAACACGTGCTTAATGCGGACACAGATGGCTATGGATCTGCTGTTGGGTTTTTGCGGAATCTGCTGCCTATTTGCCAGCAATCTGCTAAGATTTTGCTTAGTGGGAGTAATATTAATTATGTCTCATTGTATTAGGACCTTAACTTAGTTTCCGCCCAAAAAATACTGAGAAAAAGCATTTATTGTAAAAAATTTATTTAAATTATTTCAATGAAAGTATTTTCCATCACTTTCTACAACTTTTTGCCATCTTTCTGGCAACTGGGCGATACCATCTCGATAAAACGATGTTTGTTTCGAAGCAATCCATTCGTCCACCCATTCTCGCACTTCTTCAACATTTCGGAAGCGTGTACCACTCAAGCCGTGCTGCATCGATCTGAACAAGTGGTAATCAGAAGGCGCTATGTCTGGTGAGTACGCTGGGTGAGGAAGAGTTTCCCATTCGAGCTGCGTCAGTGTTTCTTTGACGGTTTTTCCAGTGTGTGGCCGAGCGTTATCGTGTAAGAGAATAACTTTGCGCCTGTTACTCGCTATTGCTGGTCTTTTTCGCAACAGCTCATCATTCAATTTGTTCAATTGACATTTGTAGACATCGGCAGTAACAGTTTCGTTTGGTTTCAGCAGTTCGTAGTACAGCACTCCTTGCTGATCCCACCAAATGCAAAGCATTACCTTATGACCGTGGATGTTCCGTTTTGGCTGCGATGTTGATGGTTGTCCTGGGTCTACCCATGATTTTTTGCGTTTGGGATTGTCGTAGTAGATCCACTTTTCATCGCCAGTCACAATACGCCACAGAAAACTCTTCTTTTTTTGCCTGGCAAGCAACGAAACCGTGATATTGAAACGGTTGTGAATGGCACTTTCAGACAATTCATGTGGTACCCATCTTCCTTCCTTTTGGATCTTTCCCATGGCGTGTAAACGTTTGGAAACAGCTGCTTCAGTAACTCCTAGCTCGTTTCCAAGTTCTTGTAACGTTCGAGCCGAGTTTTCATGCAATAATGCTAGCAATTCATCGTCTTGGAATTTTTTTGGCTGTCCTGAGCGTGGTTTGTCATTGACATCAAAATCATTACTTTTGAATCGTCTATACCACTCTTTACATGTTGTATGTGATGGAGCTCGATCACCATAACCTTCTTCAAGTAATCGATGAACTTCTGCTACACTTTTTTTCAAATCAAAATAGTGCAAAAGCACATGTCGAAAAAACACTTTATCGCGTTCCATTTTTCACAAAGCAAAAGAAATTGTTGTTTAGGAAAATAATTGTGTATGCTGACTGAATGTTATCGAGAAATGTCGAAATTAATCACAAACTACCTGTTTTGTTAGTAATGACAACTAGAACTGTTTGCATTGCCATCTAACATTTGCGGGCGGAAACTAAGTTAAGGTCCTAATATATACATTGTGTATAAGCATTTTTTTATTAATATTTTAAATTATATATGAGTGTGTGTGTGTGTGTGTCTACATTTACACAGATTTTTACAAATTTCAATATATATATATATATATATATATATATATATATATATATATATATCAGGACCTTGAATAAGTTCTCGCTGTTTTCCAACATATGGCGTTACCAGAACTGCGTGCGTATAGTTTAAGATGGTAACGCATCTATAAGGAAGTACTATAAGCAAGCTTGAAATTCAATGTATGTCATTTCGCCGAAGTGTTAACAACTTTTTTTTTCATAGTGTTAAACATGTCGAATTTT
>NW_022639507.1:627786-628023 GCF_010583005.1 Odontomachus brunneus | reverse complement strand
GCTGGCGCGGTCCCCGTCGACATTCTTCTCGAAGAATATTCGGCGCGGTACACGGCTAGAAAAGAAATGGATGCCAGGATAGGAAACTCGACCGTCCCGTTCACCAGGAATGTTAGAGAGACCTAGGGTCTCATTAGGGGCGAGGGGTACAAGATGTGGCAGGCTCGATGGTCTTCTTTGAGGAAAGGCCGCACGACGTACGCCTTTCTCGACGATGTGGGGCGCAGGGTTGTTGCG
>NW_022639507.1:627660-627776 GCF_010583005.1 Odontomachus brunneus | reverse complement strand
AACATGCAGAGATTGGTTTAGACGCTTCAAAAATAATGATTTTAATGTTGAAGATAAAGAACGCTCTGGCGCACCGAAAAAGTTTGAAGACGAAAAATTGGAGGCATTATTTCATT
>NW_022639507.1:627446-627650 GCF_010583005.1 Odontomachus brunneus | reverse complement strand
ACACGGCAGGTTCCAGGCACGCCTTGCGTCCTTGGGCCTTGTGGAAGGTGAGATGTGTGTGTGTGGAAAGGGGAGCGACACTGCCGCGCACCATCTGCTGCGCTGTCCCGAATTCGAGTCGCAGAGGGAGGCTCTTCGGGAGGTAGTTCCGGCCGCAAGCTCGAGGTGGCCGGAGGCGGCACACTACTTCGTGTCGACTCCAGA
>NW_022639507.1:627314-627436 GCF_010583005.1 Odontomachus brunneus | reverse complement strand
GGAGTTGATCACACAACAGTTTCGAAACGTTTGAAAGTATTAGGAATGATTCAAAAGCAAGGACATTGGGTGCCGTACGAGTTAAAGCCGAGAGATGTCGAACGCCGTTTTTTTCACGTGTG
>NW_022639507.1:626831-627304 GCF_010583005.1 Odontomachus brunneus | reverse complement strand
CTTTGAGGAAAGGCCGCACGACGTACGCCTTTCTCGACGATGTGGGGCGCAGGGTTGTTGCGCGGTGGGTCCGCCCTGACCACTACGTGACACAGATGATTACCGGACACGGCAGGTTCCAGGCACGCCTTGCGTCCTTGGGCCTTGTGGAAGGTGAGATGTGTGTGTGTGGAAAGGGGAGCGACACTGCCGCGCACCATCTGCTGCGCTGTCCCGAATTCGAGTCGCAGAGGGAGGCTCTTCGGGAGGTAGTTCCGGCCGCAAGCTCGAGGTGGCCGGAGGCGGCACACTACTTCGTGTCGACTCCAGAGGCCTACTCCGTCTTCACGGCCTTTTGTCGGGTAACCCTTTGGCTAAAGGGTCTATGTTAGATTTTACAGCGGCCTACCCGGGGGTTGTCGGAGCCCCCGGGCATGGGTAAACGGCCTCGCAACCTTCGCGAGATCACCGTGGACCCGGGCCGCTGAGGTAGG
>NW_022639507.1:618888-620239 GCF_010583005.1 Odontomachus brunneus | reverse complement strand
TTTTTTTGGCTGTCCTGAGCGTGGTTTGTCATTGACATCAAAATCATTACTTTTGAATCGTCTATACCACTCTTTACATGTTGTATGTGATGGAGCTCGATCACCATAACCTTCTTCAAGTAATCGATGAACTTCTGCTACACTTTTTTTCAAATCAAAATAGTGCAAAAGCACATGTCGAAAAAACACTTTATCGCGTTCCATTTTTCACAAAGCAAAAGAAATTGTTGTTTAGGAAAATAATTGTGTATGCTGACTGAATGTTATCGAGAAATGTCGAAATTAATCACAAACTACCTGTTTTGTTAGTAATGACAACTAGAACTGTTTGCATTGCCATCTAACATTTGCGGGCGGAAACTAAGTTAAGGTCCTAATATATACATTGTGTATAAGCATTTTTTTATTAATATTTTAAATTATATATGAGTGTGTGTGTGTGTGTGTCTACATTTACACAGATTTTTACAAATTTCAATATATATATATATATATATATATATATATATATATATATATATATCAGGACCTTGAATAAGTTCTCGCTGTTTTCCAACAAATGGCGTTACCAGAACTGCGTGCGTATAGTTTAAGATGGTAACGCATCTATAAGGAAGTACTATAAGCAAGCTTGAAATTCAATGTATGTCATTTCGCCGAAGTGTTAACAACTTTTTTTTTCATAGTGTTAAACATGTCGAATTTTGTGCCAAAAAAAGAGTATTTACGGGGAATTTTACTGCACTACTTTATTCAAAAAAAATCTGCAGCTGAAGCACACAGAATTCTTGTTGAGACTTACGGCGATCATGCTCTGTCGGAAATAACATGCAGAGATTGGTTTAGACGCTTCAAAAATAATGATTTTAATGTTGAAGATAAAGAACGCTCTGGCGCACCGAAAAAGTTTGAAGACGAAAAATTGGAGGCATTATTTCATTAAGACTCATGTCAGACGCTAGCTGAACTTGCAGAATCATTAGGAGTTGATCACACAACAGTTTCGAAACGTTTGAAAGTATTAGGAATGATTCAAAAGCAAGGACATTGGGTGCCGTACGAGTTAAAGCCGAGAGATGTCGAACGCCGTTTTTTTCACGTGTGAACTGCTTCAACGGCAGAAAAGGAAAGGTTTTTTGCATCGTATCGTGACTGGCGATGAAAAGTGGATACACTACGATAACTCTAAGCATAGAAGATCGTGAGGTAAGCCCGGGCATGCATCAACATCGTTGGCAAAGCCGAATATCCATTCTGTTCGAAGCTTCTGCTTTGCATTTGATGGGATCAGCTGTGAGGATCAGCGGGTGTGGTTTATTATAATTTTATTTTGATCAAGCTCAGTTGCGCC
>NW_022639507.1:618637-618878 GCF_010583005.1 Odontomachus brunneus | reverse complement strand
TGTCGGAGCCCCCGGGCATGGGTAAACGGCCTCGCAACCTTCGCGAGATCACCGTGGACCCGGGCCGCTGAGGTAGGGAAAATTTAATTAATGAATAATTTTCTTTCAGGTTCCTACCTTAACTAAACATAATACCCACTCTCCTTCCCTTCCCTTCCCATCCAAAAGGGTCAGAGCGTGTGTCTGGGCAAGACACTAGTGAGCGGGCCTCCCCGTGGTCCCTGTGGGCGTGGGGCGCGCA
>NW_022639507.1:618235-618555 GCF_010583005.1 Odontomachus brunneus | reverse complement strand
GAACACGTCCCGCAGGCGCTGCTGGATTTTTCCATCGCCTTTCCCCTGGCAGTGGTTGACAAACGGTAGAGGTAGATGGTAGTAAGTAGCGTATAGCCTTCATGGCTGAGGGAGCAAAGCGTGGCATCCTATAGGTGTCGAGCTTCACACTAACTGCCAATTCACTGTAAAGTTATTTCTACAGACGCTGCCCACAAAACACGTGCTTAATGCGGACACAGATGGCTATGGATCTGCTGTTGGGTTTTTGCGGAATCTGCTGCCTATTTGCCAGCAATCTGCTAAGATTTTGCTTAGTGGGAGTAATATTAATTATGTCT
>NW_022639507.1:617567-618225 GCF_010583005.1 Odontomachus brunneus | reverse complement strand
ATTTTTTAATAATACATTGTGCGACAAGTGCGAGAAGTTCGCTGTTGCCGATTTGTACGGGTGATCGCACGAGCACTCCAAACGTGAGAGGCGAGGGGACTTACGATAATCTGGCTCAAACCGAACGAAACCATCACGGGAGATCGCTATCGACTACAATTGATACGTTTGATCCGAGCATTTAAGGAAAAATGGCTGCTGTACGAGCAGAAACACGACAAAGTGATTTTGCAACATGACAACATTCGGCCACATGTTGCACAACCGGTGAAAACCTACTTGGAAAAACTTAAGTGGGAAGTCCTACCCCACCCATCGTATTCACCAGACATTGCCTCTTCCGATTATCACTTGTTCCGATCGATGGCACATAGCCTGGCTAAGCAGCACTTCCATTCTTATGAAAATGCCAAAAAATGGGTCGACTCTTGGATAGCCTCAAAAGATGTGTCGTTTCTCCGACGTGGTATTCAAATGCTGCCAGAAAGATGGGAAAAAGTAGTGGCTAGCGATGAACAATACTTTCAGTGACATGTTTTTTACGACTTTTTTTAAATAAAGCATTAATTGTCACGAAAAATCAGGGAGAACTTATTCAAGATCCTAATATATATATATATATATATATATATATATATATATATATATATATATATAT
>NW_022639507.1:608712-614248 GCF_010583005.1 Odontomachus brunneus | reverse complement strand
CATTTAAAAAAATTAATGTGACCTTGACCTGACCTTCGCTACGCAACCCAAGGTCAAACTGATGTGATCAGTAAATACATCTTTTTAAACGCCACAACTTTTGTCTGAAACATTTTTTTGTAAAACTTATATTTTTCCTGATATTCGGGCGTCCCGGTACTTTCCGAACACCCTGTATATATATGCACATATACTTAATTATATATACCATATTCTTTTTTTATCAATACTCTAAATATGAAGTAACAATAATATAATATCAATATACTAATTTCTCATTCAACAATATAAGTGTAATATAACACATCTGTACTTATATTTGCTAGCTTTCTAGCATATTATACTTGCTTTCCAGTAAGACACATGTAACATAAAGTGATATAAAACAATAAGGTGTTCAATACGGTGCTAACAGCCCTTATAGAAATATCATACTAAGAATCATTGATAATTACTTATTTTCAGTATTAAAAATACTGGATAATGAGTAATTATCAATGATTCTTAGTATGATATTTCTATAAGGGAGTAATGCAATATAACACAAATATGCTTTCACTGCCTATACGTCATCACGCTTCAACTGGCTTTCGTTGTTCATTTTTAATGGACGTAGGATTCTTATGTCAAATGCCAATTGTCATATAACCATAAAAATTAAAATCACTATAAGAAATTCTACTCACTTTGTACATAATATGCAAGCATAATATGACTTTATTTTTCACATTTAAATCATATTGCTTGATGCTTAAAAATGTTCATGGAAACTTACATAATTAACATATAAAGGAGAACATATACGAGCAAACTGAAAGTTTATGTGAAATATTTTACGTTTTGAGAATTCATCTTTCACGGTTAACGTTCGTCTCATTTATTAAATTTACTCATATTATATTATTATATTATATTATAACTATAAATTTAAGTTGTATAGTGCTTATTAATATGTTATATATTACATCGTGTATACTGTAATTACATTTTAATTTTAATAATCTATATTACATAAATATTGCTTTCCACATTTTCATTGTTCACTTTTCATGTGAAATAACCCAGACAGCACATGGATATCCTACGGATATCCATAAGATGTTTTTTAAGGATATTGAGGATATCCATAAGCCATCCGTTTTACATCCTTCGGACATTCAGGCCGATATTCATAGTCGGATCTTATATTTAAGACCGCTTAAGTTTATCTTCAGATGATGTAGGGGTTATTTCATTGATTACGGAGTATCTAAAGATAATCTTAAGCAATCTTAAATATAAGATCTGACTATGAATACCGGCCTCAATGGACGTTTGTGGGATATCCGTTTATGAAATTGGAGGACATGCTAAAGTCCCCGATATGTCCACAGGATATCCGATGGACATATAAAAGTAGCACCCGGTTTTGTAATTTACAAGATAATTTTGTAATTTGTAAATTAAAAGGATGTGTGTGTGTGTGTGTGTATGTGTGAAACATATAGGATGTTAAAAATGTCTAGAAACAGTCGAATATCTCGAAAACAAACCATTTTAAAGAAAACCCCATATAGCACATGATGTAACAAGGATATCCTGTTTAAGTCACAAATATTTCAGCAACTTTCGAGAGACATCTGTATGAGATATCATATACAGATGTCTCTCAAATATTTAAAATTTCACCAGGATATCTCTGTTACCTGAGTGCTGTAAGATACAAGCACATCATCTAGCGGCAGAGTGACAGAGTAGTATATGTTTTGCGAGTTCACCAATGTATAAGCAAGAGGTTATGTATAATAGTGTATATTGTGGTTTTTTGAAATTAGAGGTAAATATTTCAATATAATTTAATATTATCGTCTTTGTTAATGTTTTTTTTACATTGAAATATATACTACGCTTGTAATATAATATAGGAGGCTAAAAGGATTATAACAAAGTTTGGTGATACATCCATTATATTTATGTAAAAAGTATAATACGTTTTATTGAAAATAAATTGTAGAATTACAATGTTTCAATTAAAAAGAAGAAAAGATTTAAAGTTTATGTCAAAGAGAAATATCCGAAGAATTATTCAGTCAGAAATTCAAAGAAGTAGTGCTTTAGATTTACACGGTGAACATAAGACTGGCTATAATATAGTAGACTAAACTGACTATGATACAATATTAATTAATAATGAAGATGACAGCAATTTATTGTCTTTTAACGTGGAAGCAGATAAACTTGCTGATCAAGATGATACTGTTAACAATAATGAAAAAGGTACTTCAGATGATAGTGACAGCGATAGTAATAGGGAGCGGTGCACTTGGACACGGTGCATTTGGACACAGCCAATCACAGCACCGTATGATTAGAGACATTTGTAGGGTCCCTTGGAACAGCGACTTGTGATTGGACTGTGTCCAATTGCCCCGTGTCCAACTGATATACACCCTAGTAATACAAAGGAAATATGTAATTTGTTAAAGATAGAATATAAAAGTCAAAATAATTATAATATATTAAGGAAAGTCAAAATAATTATCAAAATGATAGTAAATGTTTTAAGGAGAAACTAGCATAATGGGCTGTTGATGCTAATTTGCCTCATAATCATCTACATGATTTAATGAATTTATTAAGAACAGTCAATTCATTGTCTGAACTACAAGATCTTCCTCAACACCCTCGAACATTATTGCAGACTCCTCGACAAACATTGAAAAGAGTTATGACTCCTGGTGAATATACCCACTTTGGTTTAGAAAATGGGTTAAAAAATTTTTTACTTTCTCATACGCAAGATTATTCGACTATAAGAATAGGAATAAATATTGATGGTTTTCCCATTTCCAAATTTAGCTCCAAATGTGTTTGGCCAATTTTGGGATCTCCTGTGGGGACCAATTATATATTTATTGGATTTATTTACCAGATAGATATTCACACACTTCTTCAGATTCTCACAATACTTCCTGGATGCGATCGGCTTGTTCGGCGACCTCCTCGAGTCGATCTTGCGCTCTTGTTGCGAGGATGACCTGCATTTGTGCTGGTAATCTACCGAGCCAGAGCGTTCGTAGTAGCTGCTCTGGCACGATAGTGCCCGCCAGGGTGCGAAGATGTCGCAAAAACTGGGACGGCTTTCGATCTCCAAGTTCCTCATGCTCCAGCAACTGTCGTGTGCGCTGCTCCTGTGAGGCGGACAGCCGCTCTATCAGTGCATTTTTAATTGCGGCATATTTATCGTTCGTGGGAGGATTGATTATTACATCTTTCACCTCCCTGGCGTAGCGCGTCTCAAGCTGGGCTATTACATGCCCATACTTGGTACTGTCCTGCGTAATGCCTCCTAGAAGGAACTGGCCTTCTAGCTGTGCGAACCATAGCTCCGGTTCTTCGGGCCAGAACGGCGGAGCTCGTATGGCGATTTTATTAATGTGTTCGTTCTGCGTCATATTGCCGCTTGCTGCTGAGCTCTGTGGCACACTCATTTGAGTGGCGTGATAACCTTCTCTGTCACTGCGAGTTGGTGAATGCTCAGTGGGCATTCTACCATTAAGGCTAAGATCACGTCGGGGTCACCAGTTTGTGGTCGCGTTAGCTTGCGTTCTTGAGATCTTAGCCTTATCCTACAGCGCTCGCAGTGGGAAGGTGTATTCAATGATTATGCTATGCTACCGAAATAATTACATTTTTATTTTATGTACAGTTGGTGTGTGTGTCTGTGTGTATGTGTGTTATTTCGTTGTCGAGGCTCCCTTCCAGGGCCGGATCCTGGGAGGTCGTTTTGATCCTGGGAAGGTCCCGCGTAATGCGGGCTTCTTTGGTGAGCCGACGTGGGCTCGGAACTTCTCCGGCCGTGCGCGCTTGCGTGGGGACCCGGGTAGTCGGACGCGTGGATCCGGATTTTTGGGCGTCGTCGGGATCCTGACGACGCCTGGCGCTAGAGTCGGCTTCCTGGGCGACGTCTGCGTGGTTTTGTGCACCTGGGCCGTGGACGACACCTTTTCTGCTGGAGATAGGTACCGGGGTGAGAGCGGTCGGCGGGCTCTCACGTCCCACGTCGTGAGCCTCTCCAGTGGTGGCCGGGTGCACCTAACCGGAGCGAGGCATAGGGGCGTCAGACTCCATGGACGTAGTGTTGCCGCTTCCTCTCTTCCTGGGTCCTCGTTCGCTATCAATGCGGGCCGCCTGAGCAATACCCCGGTGCGCAGTAGCTTCCGTGGAGATGGCGTGCGGGGTATGCGAGTTGGAGACGGCGTTGCTGGTAGGGAGGACCAAGAGGAAACCGGAGAGCCGAGCTCGGGTCCTACAGGTTTCTCGTCCGCAAAGTCATCGCTGTCACTCCCGAACAATGCGTGATATTGTTCGCGGAGTCGTGAGCGGGCGGTCTCTCTAGCCTCACCCTGAGGCAGTTTCCCTTCAGGGTGCCGGTGGAGATTGTCGTCGTTGTAGATTTCTCCTTGTAGGAGGTTCGGCTGCTCGTATTTAATCTAGTCGATTGTTCCTTGCTGGAGGTCGAGAGCGGAGTCTGTTCTTCCGGCGTTTCCG
Organism: Odontomachus brunneus; assembly: GCF_010583005.1. Lineage (NCBI taxonomy): Eukaryota > Metazoa > Arthropoda > Insecta > Hymenoptera > Formicidae > Odontomachus > Odontomachus brunneus. The sequence goes on along the minus strand of NW_022639507.1, from coordinate 609,718 downwards.
CCCGCTATTTATACTCCAGACCTTTAACTGTGTGGAGTATTGGTGCTTTATTTTTCTGAGAAAATCGCGAGGCTCGCGATTCCTCGAATTTAATTAGGTCCTGTGCTTCCACGAATTCGTCGCGGGCTTGCATTCACCGTTGCCCCTCTTCCGAATCTCGAGGCTCGCGATTCCTCGAATTTAATTAGGTCCTGTGCTTCCACGAATTCGTCGCGGGCTTGCATTCACCGTTGCCCCTCTTCCGAATCTCGAGGCTCGCGATTCTTCGAACTCGCGTAGGTCCGCGCTTCCGCGAATTCTCGCGGGCTCGCATTGACTATTGCCCTTCTTCCGAAATCTCGAGGCTCGCGATTCTCCGAACTCGTGCCGGTCCGCGTTTCCACGAATTCTCGCGGGCTCGAGCTTATCTCGCTCCGCCGCGTTTCTCGGAAACGCGTCGCGAGCCTCGCGGTTCTCGGAAAGGACCGTGCGCAAGGTGTGCTTCGTAAGCGTCCCTTTAACTGGGAGCGATGCACCTTGCGTGGCGTCTCGTTCTCTGAGACGCCACACTACAATTTACACATTGACAACACAAGATATTACATTTGCTCTAACTTTAACAAGACCACATATTATTTGTGGATATACTCTAATGGGAACTGAGCATCCAAAATTGTTTATTTTTGAAACAAAGCAAGGAAATACATTCAAAACAAAAACAGAAACTCCTATTGATAATTTAGATATTTTTACATATATAAACTCCAAATTTGTATATGTCGAAAGACATATTAGGACCCAGATGAAGGCACTGTATTATGATATAATACAACAAAAATGCGAGTTAGAAAAACAAGTGTTACAAAATACCTTGTCTCTCGCTACATTATTACCAGACGAATTTGCTTTCCGTCTGATGAAGGCACCTGGGTATATGGCTGTTGCTGCTGGCGAGGTTATACATGTTGTAAAGTGTATACCGCTCGAAGTCGTACTACGACGAACAAACTCATGCTTCACCGATTTA
>NW_022639507.1:580683-606864 GCF_010583005.1 Odontomachus brunneus | reverse complement strand
TTTTATATGTCGCTTTGTCGCTGAGAGTCGTTCTCCGATTGGTCCATGGAGTTATGGCGAGGGAAGAGATTCATTCCTTTGCATGATGTCACCGCGTCGGTGTCCTGAGTGGTGTTTGGGATTCAGTTTTCATGCTCCTGTTTATGTTGGCTTATCGCACTGAGCGATAGCGGTTTCTTTGGGTCGATCCGTCGATTTCGAGACTCTCCAGCAGCACGCAGCATTCGGCATTTTAATTATAATGTTTTAACGCTCGCGAATATGCATATGCGCACGTACTTACATCTAGTAACGTAGGGATAAAATATCTAGTGATGTCTGAAATCAGACAAGTCGGCCTCCCGGTCTATAATAATATATTATTAATGTTCTAAAATAGATCCGGACGTTACACTGTGAACACTATAAGGATACATTATATAAGCATGAATTGTAAGAACATCGTTGGAGTCATCAGAGTCACCGCGTGCGTGCTCGATCGTCAGGTTAAGCAACAGTTTAATGCGGCAGGACATGAATGGGGGTGCCAGCGGGGTATACCGCTTGGGATCGAAATTATCGCAGGAGGATTCATAAAAGTTTGGAATGTGTTGACAACCTTCGATATCTAGTAGTTTATGAGACATGAGAAAATTAGGAATATAAGTATATTTTTGTAAACATTATGATTTTCTCATTTTTCACCTTCGCATAATAATTCTCAGTATTTGATTACTATCAATATTTAACAGTGATTTTATTATCAGTATTCACCAGAAATTAAGTACTGGCCAAAAAATTACTGAATTACTGGTAATATTTAATGACTAATAATTTTTTAGTATTTTTTAGTATGATATTTCTATAAGGGATGAACACAGGAGCAGATCAGATGTTCAATTCTTGACGGTATGCGAATGAGATACACATGCGAAAATGTATAGTTCACGTTACGTATACTGTAGATGTTCGCATGCGTATCTCATTCGTACATTATCAAACATCGGGCCCCAGGGCTGCTATTCCGTTACCGTGGTTCCGATAGTTGTCAGATCAGTAGGTGTCGTTGCGCAGTTTTTCCACGGTATAAAAAAGCTGCGCAACGACGCCTACCGATTCGACAACTGTCGGTATGCGGGAATGGAATAATACCCCAGGAGTTCGTCTCACGAAAAACAAAGGATAATGTATCATACTTAAAGTGTATTAATATTTTATCTTCTTTATTTAAAGAATTAGATAATATATTATTTCAGTTTATTAATTATTTGAGATTCTCAAACTCTCCTTAACCCTAACAACACGGGGATGTTCTGAGGACGTTCTGAGCAATGCGTATATTGCGATCATTTCAGAATGTTCTCATATGTACGATCGACTGAGTACGTTCTGAGTACGTCCCTATGTCTGGGGTAGCAGCTACTATAGAATTTCGCTGCGAATGTCGTGCGAACGTTCGCAGCGATGTCGGCAGTCTCAGGACGGAATGAAAACGGAAAGGTTTCAGTACATCACGTATATCCCTTATAGAAATATCATACTAAGAAATACTGAAAAATTATTAGTGATTAAATATTACCAATAATTCAGTAATTTTTTGGCCAGTACTTAATTTCTGGTGAATACTGATAATAAAATCACTGTTAAATATTGATAGTAATCAAATACTAAGAATTATTATGCGAAGGTAAAAAATGAGAAAATCATAATGTTTAGAAAAATATACTTATATATTTCTAATTTTCTCATGTCTCATAAACTACTAGATATCGATTGTCAACACATTCAAAACTTTAGTGAATTCTCCTGCAATAATTTCAATCCCAAGCGGTATACTACCGGTCACCATTCATGTTCTGACTCCGTTAAAGTGTTGTGCTTAACCTGACGAACGAGCGGCATGCGGCGATTCCCAATGACTTCAACGATATTCTTACGGTTAACGCATATATAACGTATCCTTACAGTGTTCATAGTATATTATAACATACCTAGCAAATACCAAATAATAGTTACATAATTTTTACTTGTTGTTCATTGGATAATTTGCTGATAGATATTGAAACAACGCAACATTCGATATGCGATGAATATTAATGTAAAGTACCCTTATAGAAATATCATATTAAGAATCATTGATAATTACTTATTATCCAGTATTTTTAATACTGAAAATAAGTAATTATCAATGATTCTTAGTATGATATTTCTATAAGGGTAGTGAACCAGTGATAATTACTTTTACATTTTTAACAAAATGTTATAATGATTAATCCAAACAAAAAAAAATTAAAAAATTCAAGAAAATCCAAATTAAACAAATCGAATTACTAAATTTTGAGAGAAACTTTTAAAAAATATTATTTAAAACAATAGTGTTGTTTCATCAAATGACATCCCTTATAGAAATGTAATACTGATAAGTAATAATTTGGCCAGTGATAATTACTGTCGTTCAATAATTTTATTACTCGTACGAGTAATAAAATTATTGGACGACAGTAATTATCACTGGCCAAATTATTACTTATCAGTATTACATTTCTATAAGGGATGGTTTCCTTGAACGAAATAAAAGTTTTATTTTCATCATTTTAAAAAATGATATTTCGTTTAAGAATATAATATTTTAATTAAATAAAAAAGAACCACAAAATTAAACAAGTACGAATATTAAATCTAAAGAGATTATTTTCTCCGGAAAAACGATATAACCCTAACAGCACGGGAACGTTCTGAGGACGTTCTGAGTAGATCGCAATGCGTATATTGCGATCATCTCAGAATGTTCTCATATGTACTGCGATCGAATGAGTACGTTCATGAGTAAATACGCGCGCGATACAAATGCATACGTATCATTTCAATCAAACCTGAGAATGTACCCCTTATAAAAATATCATACTAAGAATCATTGATAATTACTTATTTTCAGTATTAAAAATACTGGATAATAAGTAATTATCAATGACATTATCAATGACAATTACAAATGCATACGTATCATTTCAATCAAACCTGAGAATGTACCCCTTATAAAAATATCATACTAAGAATCATTGATAATTACTTATTTTCAGTATTAAAAATACTGGATAATAAGTAATTATCAATGACATTATCAATGACAATTACAAATGCATACGTATCATTTCAATCAAACCTGAGAATGTACCCCTTATAAAAATATCATACTAAGAATCATTGATAATTACTTATTTTCAGTATTAAAAATACTGGATAATAAGTAATTATCAATGACATTATCAATGACAATTACAAATGCATACGTATCATTTCAATCAAACCTGAGAATGTACCCCTTATAAAAATATCATACTAAGAATCATTGATAATTACTTATTTTCAGTATTAAAAATACTGGATAATAAGTAATTATCAATGATTCTTAGTATGATATTTCTATAAGGGACGCACGCGATAGAAAAGCGTACATATCATTTCCGTATCCCTGAGTGAAATCTGAGAGAACATTCGCACGTGAAAGGAAACCGAATGATACTATAAGTGACGTTCTAGCGTTCAACTTAGTACGTCACAGATGATCACAGTACAATGAGTACGAAAATGGAATGATACGCAGTACGTTGCGTGCTGTTAGGGAAACAAGGACTGAACCTGTATTAATAGTTATTACTTGAAAGTTATTACTTGAACTTAATAGTTATTACTTGAACTAGTTGTCTCACGTCAGATGATCAGATTGCAATTATCAAAGACTGTAAAGAGCTTGATTAATTTATTTTAATTAAACCGTATGAAATACGAGACATATTATATATAACCTTGATTCAGCTGAAAAACTCACATTTAAGTATAAATTTAAGATAAATTTAATACACTTTAAGTATAATACATTACCAGGGTTGGGAAGTAACGCGTTACTTGTATGACGTTACTATTTCGTTACTTTTTTTTGGTAACGATTTGGTAACCCCTTATAGAAATATCATACTAAGAATCATTGATAATTACTTATTTTCAGTATTAAAAATACTGGATAATAAATAATTATCAATGATTCTTAGTATGATATTTCTATAAGAGACGCCGTTACTTTTTTGTATCAGTAACGAAAAAGTAACGGCGTTACATTTTCTTTAGTAACGAGTAACGAAATTTATCGTTACTTATATCGTTACTTTTTTACTATTATGGCTTCTGTACACAGAACGCGGCAACGCTTGCCACGCGATGAAAGTTTGCACACGATAAACAATTAATATGCTGCTTTTCGTAAAGCCCATTCTACAATAAACAATAAATCTTAAGTCATAATAAAATTGACCAATCATAGTCGACTATTAGAAGAATAATCCACTGTAATTGGTCAATTTTATTGCGGCTTAAAATTTATTGTAGAAAGCCTCTAAAGCGTGGTCTACAATGAGAACTTAAGCTATAAAATTTAAGCTTTGATCTCTAAGCCGTAAGAAATTATTTTTCTTATAATTGACTGTGATTGGTCAACTTCTTACGGCTTAGGATTTAAAGCTTAAATTTTATGGCTTAAGTTCTCATTGTAGACCACACTTAAGGCCATCACACACAAAATTCCGTAAGAACTTAAAACGTAAGCGTAAGAAACCGACAAATTCCAATCGAACACTCGGCTCTTCGTAACCCCTCCATTATTACGAAGAGCCGAATACTCGATTGGGATTGGTCGATTTCCTTACGCTTACGATTTAAGTTCTTACAGAATTTTTTGTGTGATGGCCTTTAAAGCGTCTTCTACAATGGCAGTAGGAGTAGTAGTAAGAAATAAGCAGTAAGTAAATAGACCAATCACAATCGATTATTTTTGAAACGTGAGAATGGAATTGGTCAATTTGCTTACTGCTTATTTCTTACTACTACTCCTACTGCCATTGTAGAAGACGCTTAAGGGGCGTCGCACACGAATTGACATAACAGAACGTAAGACGTACCGTAAGGGCTATCGCACACAAATTGACATAACTGCATATGCATAGCATAAGACCGTATGTACCAATGAGCATCGAGTATTAAGTCGCCATATTGGTGTTCGATGCTTAAAATTCGATGCTCATTGGTCCATACGATCTTATGCTATGCATATGCAGTTATGTCAATTTGTGTGCTATAGCCCTAAGAACTGACCAATCACTTTGAGTATCGTCGAACCGTAAGGTCGCCATTTTTGTGAATACTCGATTGTAATTGGTCCATTTTTACGATACGTTTTATGTTACTGTTATGTCAATTCGTGTGCGGCGCCCCTAAAGCCCATTCTACATTAGTCGCAAGATCGCAAGGAAATTGTACCAATCATAATTGATTATTCTTCGATCGCAAGAAGAACAATCGATTATGATTAGTCAATTTCTTTGCGACCTTGTGATTTGCGACTAATGTAGAATGGACTTTATGCAATAATGTGTGTTTCCCGCTTAAATATCTTATATTTTATCTTTATATATTATATCTTTGTATAACTTATGTACTGTCTCTTCTACTATTCGTTTTATATGCCGATTTTAACTTTTTTTTTTTACAAAAGTAACGGAAAGTAACGATTTTTTTATCATTACTTTTCAAATAACGGTAACGCGTTACTTTTTAGAATCAGTAACGAATAACGGTAACGAGTTACCTTTTACCGCAAGTAACGGTAACGGTAATGCGTTACTTTTAAAAAGTAACGTTCCCAACCCTGTACATTACCCTCTGTTGTTCATGAGACGAACTTCTGATCTGCTCCTGTATTCATGAGACTGCAAGAGCAGGGTAGCGATCATGAATCTTTCACGTGAACCCAGATAGCCAAACCTGCGCGAACAAATTTTGAGCAGAGCTTGCTATTAACTTTTGATGGCAAATAGATAACAAATTTGGTGCAGGATCTGTTATATCAAATCTTGCTGCCAAATTGTCGCCAGATATGCGGCAGAGTTTGTTGTCGGATAATTGCTGCAGATTTGCAGCAAAAATCGTGCAGAGTTTGTAGCGATTTAATGGCAGATGGCGGCAGAAACCGCGCAGACCTTGCTGCGTTGCAAGCTTTGCGCGGTTTTTGCTGCAAATTTGGCACCAATTGCCCGACAGCAAGATCTGTCGCCAAAACCGTAGCCTAATGTAGACACAGATGGCTATGGTTTTGCTGTGGGTTTTTGATCAAATTTGCTGCCAATCTGCGCGCAGTCTGTGCTCAATGTGCTCACTGGGAACTTCATTTTCATTTTTCACATTTCACTGTAAGTTATTTCACATGAAAAGTGAACAATGAAAATGTGGAAAGCAATATTTATGTAATATAGATTATTAAAATTAAAATGTAATTACAATATACACAATGTAATATATAAGCATTATACAAAAAAAAATTAATAAGCATTATACAAAAAAAAAGTTATAGTTATAATATAATAAAGTTAAATTTATAGTTATAATATAATATAATAATACAATATGAGTAAATTTAATAAATGAGACGAACGTTAACCGTGAAAGATGAATTCTCAAAACGTGAAATATTTCACGTGAACTTTCAGTTTGCTCGTATATTCGTATGTACTTGACCGAAAAAAAACTCCGGTTGGAAAACTATTCTTTTAAATCGTTTGTATTTCGTATGAAAAGTTTTAAAGTGCAATTAAAAAATTTGTGAGTCATTCTATTACTTGTAATTAATTGTTCTTTTTTGAACCATGTATTTAGTCAGAAATAAATTAAACAAAGGTTCGGTATGGTATCGTTTGTATTTCGTATGAAGAGTTATGAAGTATCATTAAAAAGGTTTGTGAGTCATCCAGATAATTTTAATTAAATATTAAAAAATCATGTATTTGACCGAAATATCGATCTCAAGCGCTGCTGTGGAAGTACCGTCAGGCACAATCGGTGTACTATCTAGTATTTCAATACACCTGGTTCTTTTTCGGATAATTATGTACAATAAGGCTTTTTTCGAATTTTCATATTTTTTTGCAGCTCTTTTGGTAAAAATATTTATTTTGACTCCAACATTGATAATCAATCGGGGAAGTCCATAAAATATGCAAGTTATATATTGTTTTAACTTTTTTTTCACTTGTCAAACGTTGCTGCTTTCCCACAATTTAAACAAATTACTGATTTTTTAATCACATTATGTAACTACAATATCGAACGACTAGCGGGGGGCTGCTCCTCCCGCACCCCCTCAAAACTAACCTAACCAAACCTATCATTAATTAACTGTCAATCATTGTTTAGAGTGTTCAATTTTTTTTCTGAATAATTTTTTAATAAACAATGACTACCGGCTAATGTGACGATAGGTTGGGTTAAGTTAGTTTTGAGGGGGTGTACGGGGGGCACAGCCTCCCGCTAGTCGTTCGATATTGCAGTTACATAATGTGATTAAAAGATCAGTAACTTGTTTAAATTGTGGGAAAGCAGCAACGTTTGACAAGTGAAAAAAAAATTAAAAAAATTAAAACAATATATAACTTGCATATTTTTCGGACTCTCCCGATTGATTATCAATGTTGGAGTCAAAATAAATATTTTCACCAAAAGAGCTGCAAAAAAATATCAAAATTCGAAAGAGGCCTTATGGCTCCTGCACACAGGACGCGGTAATGCTTGCCGCGCGGCGGAAGTCCGCACGACAGCCAATCAATATATTTTATTTCCGTAAAAGCTAGAAGGTTATTACGGAAAGCAGCATATTGAGGGAGCGGTGCACTTGGACACGGTGCATTTGGACACAGCCAATCACAGCACCGTGTGATTAGAGACATTTGTAGGGTCCCTTGGAACAGCGACTTGTGATTGGACTGTGTCCAATTGCCCCGTGTCCAACTGATATACACCCAAGATACGTATGTATCAGAAAGTTAAAGTTTAATATATTATAAATTTTATGCAGTAAGTAAAATGTAAGTTTATTTTATGTATTTATTGCATATATTTTATGTATTATTTTATATGAAATATATATTTTCTGCAGATTTATAATTTTAATATGAATAGAATATTTTATCTTTTAATAATTTATCCTAAAGTAATCCCAGACAAGCAGACTTCCAAAGGACGTTCTAAAGACAGCACTATGTCTTAAAAACATGCTGAAAAAATTCGAAAGACGTCCATTGCAAATTGGTATTGTCTTAAGTATATTGTAATATTTGTTTTACTTACAAATTTACGTTAAATCTTTTATTTTTCACGAGTTTAGTGAAGGTTTTCTTCTTTCACGAGTTCATTACAAAATTTTCACTTTTCACGAATTCACACTAGGGAAAAAGATTCATGATCATTACCCAGGAGCAAGAGCAGACTATAGAATATTACTGTTATAGATAGGAGATTACACTATTCTTTCGGATCCAGATCTCACTCGCTCTACTCTCGTTACCGTAAGCACCCAAAGATTCTTACAGCTAGTGTAGACGAGCCTTTATGAATTCCGCTCTATGATCCTTCATTACATGAAGGTTTCTAGGCGCAACCAATCACGTACTTTCGCGCCTCACATCCTCTACTAGTTAACGCGAGTGTGAGAATTTGCCGATTCGTTTTCCCATCTACAATCCATCGACTAGTGCTTCTCCTCTGTTCGGGTCCTCTTTGGTTTCACTGACCTCAAGTGCCAGAGTTCTTCTTATAACACTTTACGTGGGTCACTTAGTCCGGATAACAGGAGTGGTTCTACGATTATACGTGCTTCTAAAGTAAGTAATATAACATGCAAGAAAAATTACGGTCCGAGAAATTATTAAAGCAGTCGTTCCGTCATGTGCTTACTGAATCGGATTTTCGCGATATTTAATGGCCTCGGCCATCATCGTGGTCCACGCACCGCGCGCGATCTTAACCTCTGAATCAGCCGCTTGGCATTATGTGCGTAATCCGCGCGCGTGACGTGTGTGTCTTCAAGGTGCGCCCGATATAACGGCGCACAACGGAACGACGCGTAGAAACTCCCGATGCCGCCATTTGTTAAGAATTGCGCTTAACGGTCTTTGAGGTCAAGTGTCAGAGCACATTGTGACTGTCGTGATCACACGCTTACCTTGTCCCACCGCATTTTTTGTAATTGCATATTAATAGATCAACGATCGAATCATAGGCAAGGGAAAATCTTTAGCACTTGTAATATGCCGGAGTGCTAAATCTTGAGTCTCGCAAATATCCGAACACGTTTCGCAAGTTTTCGCAATTTATTATCTTTGTTATCTTGAAAAAAAAATATCTTTAAATATAGTATACAGAGAAATGTGACATCTTGATTATATTTCATTTATACTAATTATGTTTTCCAGAAGGGTATTGTATGAGTCAAAAAATAGAAAAACCGATACTATCAGGTCAACGTATAAAGACCAGAAAAAGAGGTAAAAATAAATATTCATGTATTGAGAAGGTGCAATAATTTTTTTAAGAATATTTAACTAATATAGTGATTGTTGTTAGATGAAAGAGAGAAGTATGATCCAACGGGATTTCGTGATGCAGTTTTGCTTGGCTTGGAGAAGGCTGGTAACGACCTAGAAGCAATTTCTAAATATTTGGACGCGGCTGGTTCCAAGTTAGATTATCGTCGATACGGGGAAGTACTATTTGACATTTTGATAGCTGGAGGCCTTTTGGTTCCTGGTGGTTCCATTGCTCAAGATGGTGACAAACCAGTTAAGACCAGTGCATGCGTATTTGAGCAGCTGGAGGACATGGAATCTATGCGAAATTTTGAGCAGGTAAACACCAGAGGACAAATTTAGATTATTCTTGACAATTATATGTTTTTACTGTCTTAAAAAAAATATTTAAATAAAATTTGATAACGTGTATCTGTGAAAAAACAGGTCTTTATCAAGCTCATGCGACGATACAAATATCTGGAGAAAATGTTTGAAGAGGAGATGAAAAAAGTTTTGGTATTCATAAAAGGATTTTCACCTAAGGAACGCATCAAGTTAGCTAGAATGACAGCACTATGGATCTCAAACAGCTCAGTTCCACCTACAGTACTCTCAGTGCTGATCAATGAACATCTGGTCAAAGACAATTTGGCATTAGACTTTCTTTTAGAGGTTTTCGTCACTTGGAAACAGGAGAAAGGTTTATCAAGTTTGATGACTGCTCTGAAGAAAGGAGGTATTGAAGGAAGGTACGTAACAATTATAAACAATACAAAAAACTATAAAAATTAGCTCTGTAAACTAAAAATATAGCTCTTTTAAATGTGAATTTAAACATAAGAAAAAATAGTAAATATGAATCTTAGCTATCAGTACACAATTATATAGAATGAGAGGCAATAACTATTACTATCTTGAATATCTTTGACATATGAGAGTAATAGAAAAATTTACTTAACATATGTGGTATAAAAGAATTTGTCTTATTGCAACAATGCATTTTATCAAAGTGTAGTATCTTCGAAAATCAACTTTTTTTTTATGGGATCTATTTTTCCCAAATCAATCCCTCTGATTATTGTGTATATAAAAGTACTAAGGCAATCATTGACAAATGAATATTTTAAAAGATATTTTACATTTATCTTAATAGTTATCAGTATAAGCAGAGTCAGGTAATAATCAGTTAATTAGTTAAAAGTTAGAAAGTTAATAATTAAATTTTAGATGAATCAACTTGTAACTTATTGTTTTAAAATTCATTAACTTTAATTTTATTAACTTTTTTATAAAAGTAACAATTTATCAATATTTGGATCATTATGGACTGCTTGTTTTGTAGAGTAAGAAAACTTAAAAATAATGTGAGCAGAAGCTAATGAGAACCATTTTTTTTTCATATGGAATTCTGAGCATAAATTTTTTAAAAAAGGTTACTTTTTCACTATTATATATATATATAGATTTTATCTATGATTAAAAAATTAAATATTCAAAAACATATATTACTTTGCATAATCAATTTTAAACTTCAGTAAGTAAATTTAATTTTAACAATTTTTAATTTTTTGTTACTTTTTATTTATGTAACTTTTAACTTAACTAAGTTAATTTTATAAACCATTAACTTTGAACATAACTTAGTTTAAAGAACTTAGTTAAGGCTCTGCTATTTCTGGGGCGGCCATATTGGTTTGATGACGTCAGAAGCGAGAAATGACATACCGAAAATCCCTTGCATTTTATTGCTTTATTTTTTACTTTTCCTTGAAGAACCAAATATTTTCCTAATCCTGAAACATGTAAAAAGTACAGCAAACTTTGATATCTGACTGATATATCACGTAGCATCGTAAAATAATTCCTGAAATAATACTACATTTTTCGGCTGTCACGGTGGTTTGACAGGTAAGATACCAGCCTGTATGAACATAATTAATTTCTCAATTTTCACAATGTATTACTAGTATCACTGAGTTTGCTATACATTTTACGGCTGTGAGGATCACGACAATATACACACTTCACGGAGAAACTGAAAAATAACGCGATAAAATGCAATTTTCCGAAGTGTCAAGCAAGACCTAGCGTGAGCCTGGCCGATAGCGTGAGTCAGCCAATCAGCTACGCTGACACGATTATTTCATGTTCTCGACACTGCTAGGCGCCACCATCAATTCTGACTCTATGCGGAGATAGCAGGCCTTAAAAATATATCAACTTATTCATAAAAAATTGTAAAAAATTATAGAGAAATTTTTAAAAAATTCCATTGCATTTTGCAAATACATTGATGCATAATTCTGTGCAAACAGTAGTATTATTAATCGGTTTCTCTCATTATTTTACAAAAATATAAAATAAACTTTAAGTGTAAATAAATACTTATTAATTTTTTAAGTTTAGAATAATATTTTAAAATCTTGATTCTAAATTCTAGATATCTTTTCTTAGGTTTAAAAACAATTTCTGAAATAAATTTCTCCTTTCATATTCATAAAATATTTAAAGTGATAAAATGGTTGTTACTTGTATATTATCATTTGGTATAATATACAATATTACAACAATGATTTAAATTATGTTATTTTGTTACTTTGCGTATTCATATCTAATTCTATCTATATTTATTCATTTGTGACTTGTATAATTACTTTAGACTGATGGAGTTTGTACCACCGAATAAACGAACGGAAGAACATTTTCGGTCTGTGTTCGAGGCAGTAGGCTTGGCTGACATCGTAAAACTGCATAAGGCTCAGGCAAGCCAGGAAGCCAAGCGAGATCTACAGCAACTCCTTTTGGACGATTTAGCGGATAATAGGCCGATGAAGGACATCATATTCGATCTCAAGGAAATGGCGCAAAGGAGCGCCATTCCCGAACATGAAATGATTGGATTGGTAAAGACAATTTTCCTTTTATAATGCAAGAATATAAGACTCGTAAGAAACCTTTACGAATTTTTCCCATATATAGATCTGGGTTGTTGTAATGGGACAAGCCGAATGGAATAAAAAGGAAGAATTAGTCGCTGAACAAGCACTGAAACATCTAAAGATTTACACTCCACTATTCGGTGCTTTCACAACCACTGCCAGATCTGAACTCGCACTTATCCTCAAGGTCCAGGAGTTCTGTTACGAGAACATGAACTTTATGAAAGTCTTCCAGAAGATTGTTTTACTATTTTATAAAAGTATGTTGATACGTCGAAAAATTGCTTAAAATCCATATCAATATAACTAAATGTGACTTTGCAGCGGATGTTGTATCGGAGGAAGTAATATTAAAGTGGTACAAGGAGGGCCATTCAGTTAAAGGTAAAATGCTCTTCTTGGATCAAATGAAGAAATTCGTAGAATGGTTGCAAAATGCTGAGGAAGAATCGGAATCAGGAGAGGAGGAGGATTGAAAGCACTTCAGTAAGTTTTATCAATAAAATTCATTTGCATATAATTACATGTCTCTTAATGCGACTTCCTTCAACAGAAGGACGCATCATTGCCAGAAACAAGAAAATTGACATAGTCCCGAATTTTCGAAATGGGTCAACAATTCAATATCAATCGTAAAAGACACATGAACACTTGTCAGAAAAAAAAGTTATACAGATAAATAAAATATAAGTCAATGTTAGGTACTGTACGATGAATCAGGTACAAGAAAATAGAAAATTTTTAAATTGTCAATAAACTAACGCTAACACCCAAACATCAGTGTGAAAGATAAAACTGTAAATTTGCAATGTCTTTAAATTGTATTACTTTAAGAAAAAATATTTTGTGTTACATTTTTATAACTCCGCTACAAAAATATATACAGAGAATAACAAATTATAAGAAAAAGAAGGAAGAAATCTTTATCCCCGTGTACGTACAATTTTCGGATCCCTCTTTCTTTGTATAATATTGTACTAGTTTATAGAAAATATACTGTCAGGTAGAGTATTTGATGTTCGATGTTTTAGTGAAACCTAACTTCCTCATAAGTAGAATGGACAAATTTTTCGAAAGAAAATCTAGACGTGTGTTGTATGTGTATATACAGGGTGTCCGGTAACTGATCCAGCAACCGCCGTGTACGGGTAGAACAGGTCAAAATAATCATAAAAGTTATATACTATTTTGAAATTTTTTCAATATTTATTTCGTAATTAATTAAAATGTATGAACGAATGAGTTCACGAGAAGCGGTAGGACAGGCTCTGTGTGTAAAAGAAATGGCTTACCTCTTAGCAACGATGAGTAAACAGCTGATTTCGAGTAACATGCGTGTCGCTTGTTACTCTGCTTCGAAATCAGCTGTTTACTCATCGTTGCTAAGAGATGTCATTTTACACACAAAGCCTACCGCTTCTCGTGAGCTCATTCATTTATACATTTTAATTAATTACGGAATAAATATTGAGAAAATTTCAAAATGGTATATAACTTTTATGATTATTTTGACCCGTTGTACCCGTACACGGCGGTTGCTCGATCAGTTACCGGACACCCTGTATATATATAGGGTTCCTATTTTAATCAATCACCTCAAATATCTCTTGAACAGTGCATTTTAGGGAAAAATGTTTCAGATAAAAGTTTTGGAATTTCGAGGGGGACATAAGATGATATTGGTTTGTCCTCGAGTAGCGTCATCAAGGTCACTTTGAATTTTTTAAATGGAATCCCCCATTTTTCATTACATATTATAGCATACCTCGAGAGCTTTCCAAAACACTATAATAAAATATTTTTTCATTAAGCATTTTTTAAGTTAAAAGGCTTCAAAATTACAATATTGTTGCTATTAGCATTGGTACCCAAAGTGTTCGACCGACGGCTAAAACCTTTTGAATGTTGTTCAGGGCTATGACCTTGATAACATTTGTCAAGATCAAGGCGATTGGAGGCTGTTCCTAATATTTTCATTTCTTCAAATTTTACAGTGAAAACGAAAATAATTTAAAATCATGGGATAACATGTGAAGTCCGATTGACTCTAAAGAATCATATGAAGGTCAATGCTATGATTATTAAAGAAATTTATTAATAGGATTTCATACGTGTGCTTCTTTGTGACTCCGACGAAGCATTGTGACCTTTATATGATCCTTTAGAGTCAATCGGACTCCACATGTTACCCCATGATTTTAAATTATTTTCATTTTCACTATAAAATTTGAAGAAATAAAAATATTAGGAACTGCCTCTAATCGCCTTGACTCTGACAAATGTTGTCAAGGTCATGGCCATGAACAACATTCAAGAGGTTTTAGCCGTCGGTCGAATACTTTGGGTATCAATGCTAATGGCAACAATATTGTAACTTTGAAGCCTTTTAACTCGAAACATACTTAACGAAAAAATATTTTATTATAGTGTTTTGGAAAGCTCTCGAAATATGCTATAAGAATATGTAATGAAAAATGAGGGTTTCATTTAAAAAATTCAAAGTGATCTTGTCCTGACCTTGACGAGGCCACTCGAGGTCAAACCAATGATATCATCTTATGTCCCCTTCGAAATCCCAAAACTTTTATTTAAAACATTTTTCCCTAAAATGCACTGTTCAAGAGATATTTGAGGTGATCGATTAAAATGGGACACCCTGTATATATAGGGTGTCACTCTCTTCCAGGCATTTTGTGGGGACGTAGAACAGGTTGAGGTGAACATAAAAGTCCTATACCGTTTTGTGATATTCGTAATAATTATCGAGATATTAATTGTAGAAAATTTGTGAATGGTCATGCAGGATATGGTAAATAAGTTATAATAGCGACGACTGCCGTCGTGTACTTATACTTTAGATCAAATTAAACAAAAAAGTTCTCTACCATTTTGCAAATAATCACATAGATTTTTAATTATTAATTAAAAAAGATGAGTGCATTATCACGCAAAATCGTGCAATAATCTTCTTTAATTAATAATTAAAAGTCTATGTAATTAATTGGAAAATTGTAGAGGACTTTTTTGTTCAATTTGTCCTAAAGTATAAGTACACGACGGCAGTCGTCGCTACTATAACTCATTTACCATATTCTGCATGATCATTTACAAGTTTTCTACAATTAATATCTCGATAATTATTGCGAATATCGCAAGACGGTATAGGACTTTTATGTTCACCTCAATCTGTTTTACGTCCCCACAAAATGCTCGGAGGAGAGTGTGAGACACCCTGCGCACACACACACACGACACGCACACGCACACAAGGTGTCCCACACTCTCTTTATCAAATTAAGTGGGAATGTTGAGGTGAACATAAAAGTCCTATACTGTTTTGCGATATTCGCAATAATAACCGAGAAATTAATTGTAAAGGATTAAGGAAAAACACATGCTGAATGATTAAGGGTGGAGCGCTCGTAGCCTAATAATATAGCGCACGGATGTTGGCGCGCGATGATTGAAAAAACAACATACCATTGCCTATACTTATATTGTTGCATTTGTACATCTCGTCTCGGCGCGGCAAGACGTAGGATCAGAACATTATAAGATGCGCGCTAACATCTGCCTGCTATATTACTGGGTAGCAAAAGCTTCTCCCTCAACCATTCAGCGTGCATTTCTCTTTAATCTTTTACAATTGATTTCTCGGTTATTATTGTAAATATCGCAAAACGGTATAGGACTTTTATGTTCACTTCAACCCGTTTTACATTACCACTTAATGTGATAAGGAGAATGTGGAACACCCTGTATATATAGGGTGTCCTGCGTAAGACGTGCCAAAAGAAAAATATAAGTAGAACAGATAAAAGTAAATAAAAATTGTAGAGGTCATTTTCAAACAACCACGTAAAATTTCGAGATATTAATTAAAATAGTTGGACATATCAGAGCGCAGCGACGCGGCAGGCGGAACATACGGCTCGCCGCGGCCGGCGAAAAAATTGGACGATTGCTCACGGGCCTATCTTATAGGCCATAGAGGTGGGCCGATTGGCATATGGAAATGGATAGCTCCGTGTGTGCATTCGTCCATTTTCTTCGCCGGCCGCGGCGAGCCGTATATCCCGCCTGTCGCGTCACGCGCTCTAATTTGTCCAATTATTTTTAATATCTCGAAATTTTACGTGGTTGTTGAAAAATGACCTCTACAATTTTTGTTCAATTTTATCTGTTTTACTTATATTTTTCTTTTGGCATACTTTATGCGGGACACCCTGTATGCACACACACACACACCACACACACACACACACACACATATATATATAATATTAAAATAACAGGATTATTTTTTCCGGTAAAAAATCTCCTTGGACCAACTGAAGAAATGCATAGAATAACTGCAAAATACTAACTTTAATCATTTATCAAGAGACCAAGTCAACTCACACAAGACTTGCTGTGACTGAGAAAATTTGTTCAATCTATGATAAGAATATTTCTTTTAAGTAACGCAACGACAATAATACGATCATCGTAATTACATTTTATTATTATTGCACTTATATATCATTCTCACTTAAATCTTGTTTATACTTGAAAGTTCTCATAGTCGCGATCGGTTGCTTCTTGATGAGCGTTTTACCATTCATCAGAGGCACCAGGCTCTTCGGCACGATGATACGCGCGTGCCTCGTCTGATAATACTCGCATAATGCGATCAACATGCGAGGTATCGCGCAAGCGGTCCCGTTCAGCGTGTGAACATGAGCCGTGTCGCCGTCTTTGGTCTTAAACTTGATGTTGAGTCGTCTTGACTGATAGTCCGTGCAATTACTGCAACTGGACAATTCGCCGTACATCTTTCTTCCAGGCATCCAGGCCTCCATATCTGACTTCCTGAAACACTCATCTTTCTGTAAGGAAATAGGAACTACTTGCGAGAGACAAGTTTGTGTTAAATGAGACAAAAGAAAATGCGTCTTACAAAATTTCCACAGCTTTGTAGACGCATAATAGTAATTTTGCGTTTTTATCTATTTTCCAGGCGAATTTCATGGAAATAAACTCGTCGATTACTGTACCTATAAGCAGGTGCACCCAAATCAGTCGGAGGCATGTCCATTATTCGGAAATGCAGTCCCAACGACGAGAACAGCTCTTCCTGCATATTCTGAAGATCATGGAACACTTCCTCAGATTGACGCGGTTCACAGCAAACAAACATCTCCACCTTAGTGAACTGATGGACCCTGTTTATAAACGTGAAAATTACATGAATAAAGGTGACTTTGTCGGGTTTAAAAAACACGGTTTCTCTGTGCTCCTAATGCAGCCTACCTATAAATTCCTCTTTGATCCAAGCTAGTCGAGGTCTCTGCGCGGTAACATCGGCTAACAGCAGCCAGTTTCACCGGTAATTCGTCGTAGGAGAGCATAGTGTTCATCATTCTACCGGCTAACGCCATTTCTGCGGTTCCAGACAGACTATAGTTGTCTCCATAATAAGGATCCATATTATACACAAGAGTGCGAGTGCCTTCCGTTATAAAGCCGCATCTCTTGATCAGTTCAGTAGGAATGATGTCTGGAACTGACAGTAGTTCGAATCCATTCCGCAGTAATTTTCTTACTGTGTAATGGACTAACGCCTCTTCAAGTTGCGCCAGATCTCCCAAAAGCATGTATGCTTTTTGTCCGGCGATAGGTCCCAATCCTGTTCTTAGTAGTTTCAAATTATTGACAAGTTGCGAGAATTCTTGAGGTTCGAAGTCAAATTCTGGCTTCTTGCCGCATTCCTTCAGAAGTTCTGGCCTGTCGCCGTACTCAAGTATCGCGGAATGCGTGCAATTTGGTATTCTGCTCAATTCTTCCGAGAGTAACTTTATCTTTTCAGGTTTGCCCGACAATTCGAGAACCTTGTCGATATCTCCGATACTCTTTCTTTTTTTTATATTATTCAGAATAATATTGCGATTCGCAGGATCGCACAAGAATTCTGTGTTATATTCAGGCTCGGGTATATGCAGCTTCGTGCTGGCAACATGTTTTCCTATCGCTTCTGCGGGCTATCACGAACAACAATGATATCATAATTATCGAAAGGAATCATTAGCAATATGAAGGAAAAAAGCGACAAATAATGAAAATACAAAGAAGATTGGATAATGTCTTGAAATATTGATTTGATATGTATCTCTCCTAAACGTTTTCATACATTTAAAAAAAGAATTTAATTCGAATGTTGTAATAATATTTTTAAAATGCTGAAATGTGTCCATGTTATTCGTAATAATGTAAATTAATTATTCGTAATTATTAAAACTACTGTTAAAACTACATATTAGAAAACTTTATGTGGATATAAACTTATAAACTTAGGTATAAACTTTACTGGGTATAAACATTCTATTAATAATGACATTCTATCAATGATCTTTCGCTTATTGAAGCAACATGTAAAATTACGTACCAATGTGTGCAACCAAGAATGCCGTAATTTACAGCACTGCTTGAATATTTCCCTAAATTTCATTTTGCCTAAGAAAGAATGTACCGGCTTGTATTGAGCACGTGTGAGTAACAGAAAGTTCTAGAAAGTTACGTTGAAAGTTTATCATAACGTTTATAACTATATACTTAAGGCATCTGGATACTCACCACGGAACTTTTGTTTGATAACGTTAGAAGAGAGCGAGAGAATGCATGATGTACAAAATTCTTGCGTTGCATTTCCAAATAAAAAGATATTTGTATAAAAGAACACTTTTGCGATCGCTTAAGCATACTTGTAAAATGAAAGCTCCGAAAACTATCTCTTTCCCTTGACAGTTATAAATAGCTGCAAAATTAAAATGTACAAATAACCTTTTTAATCTCTCCTTTAAGCTATTTTTCCTCCTAATTTTGTCACCACTTTCATTTTACGGCTATTTATTGATTATCAAAGAAAAAGAATAATTTTCGAAACATTTTACAAGTATATGCAAGCGATCTGAAGTGTTCTTTCATATAAATACCTTTTTATTTGGGAACGCAAGAATTTTCAGTGTGTCATTCTCTGATGTCACAATCTAACATCACCGCGGTGAGTACTTAGGAGTCTTAAGGGAACTGGAGGGTCAGATTTTCTGAAAATCGTGCTTGTTTTTTCACAATTTTTTTATGACAAACTGAATGAATATGCCAAAGTGTTATCTTGACGTGTATTTATACACATATAAAGAGAAAAAAATATAATTTTGATCAAATACTCAATATAAATGTATGATACATGCAATTAAAATATATTTCGTTTTTCTTTTCAAGGTCGTCATTTTGCAATAATATCTTGACTCTCGGTGGTTCAATTAAACTGAATTTAGGTAGAAAATTTCCGTAAGCTTGTCATTATCGGGTGAATCCCGTTCACTTTATAATAGAAATGGAGTAAAAATTAACAAAATTACAAATATCTTAATGAAATATTATTAAAATTTTCAGTTTTTTATAGTAAAAAAAATTAATATTTCAAAATTAAATATTTTCACGAGTTTGTCGGTAGTTTATCCGATAATGACAAGTTTACAGAAATTTTCTACCTAAATTCAGCTTAATTGAACCACCGAGAGTTAAGATCTTATTGCAAAATGACGACCCTAAAAAGAAAAACGAAATATATTTTAACTGCATGTATCATACATTTATATTGAGTATTTGATCATCAAAATTATATTTTTCTTTTCTTTATATGTTATATAAATACACGTCAAAATAACACTTTTGCATATTCATTCAGTTTGTTATAAAAAATTGTGAAAAAACAAGCACGATTTTCAGACAATCTGATCCTCCAGTCTCCTTAAAGGAATCCAGATAGACATATTTTAATATATTATGTGAATAATAGTTACGCTCAGAAAAAAGCGTTTTGCGCTACGTTGTCAGCAGCTTTGTAATTGTCATAAGATTTTCTGAACGACATTTAGCGATTTACGTTTTTCCAACATATTTACTAAGCGCTTTAGCATATTGAAAGTATGCTGGAAAAAAATAGTGACCGCTAATTAAACGTAAATGTTGAAAAAATGTAAAACGCTAGTGTCATTCAGCAGAAAATCTTACAACCGTTGCAAAGCTGTTACCAAAATAGCAAAAAGCACTTACTAAGCTATTTTTTTTGCTGAACGCAACCAATGACGGAATTGAGAATTGAAAATTGTAACACAAGTACGTAAAGATGTATCTTCATACAACAATAATTTTGTTAATATATAAGAGAAGGCATCTAATGTCATGAAAATTGTGCCAATATTGTGGCAATATTTTGCTGTCATGAAAATTGTTATTTATCTGCCGGTAAAAGAATGCAATTAATCTGAAATTATTATAATGACTAGAAGTCTTTTGACTCAAAATATGTGGTATTTCTTCCATAATATTCCATAATATTCCATATTTCTTCCATAAATGGTATTTCTTAAAGCGATACATTTTAAACAAATTGTTGCTGTTTACAATATCATTACGAAGTATAATAATAAATATTTGCATACTATGTTCAGTATCTTTGTTTATCTGGAAAAGTTTGGTCTAAATTTAGCCAAACAATAGATTTTTATGAATTTTTTTTCAAAGTAACGAATAAAGATATCGATAGGGTTTCGACGATGTTATTTATCATTATTCTAAATATAAACAAATTACCCAGATAGCACAGAGAATTCAAAAAGAATTCAGTCGTATGTCAACAATTCTGAGTTTATTTTTAGATGCAAAAAGAATTCTTTTTATTGAACTGAACTTTGAAGAATTTTTTTTGCATCCGAAAATAAACTCAGAATTGGTGACATACGACTGAATTCTTTTTGAATTCTTTTTGAATTCTCTGTGCTATCTGGATATTTTTTTTTATTAAAATTCTGTTCAGATTCTTTGTATTGAACACAATGTCGTCTCTAACTGGATAACATTACAACTCGTGTAATAATGTGAAACAAATGGGAAATTCAAAGATTTTATTAAATTTTCTGGAAAACAAATCTAAATCCATTTCACGAAAAATTTCACGGAAATTTCCAAAATTAGTATTTTTCCTGGAATACTAAATACTAGAGAAAGAGAAAAGAAAAATGAGTTATAACTTTAAAATGCTATTATTTTGTTAAATTTCGACTTTCTTTATATAACAAAAGTTCATCCTCCAGCAAATTTTTAATATAGTTTTTAAATTTCCTCCCATTTATTTCAGATTATTACATTAGCTGTAATGTTGTCTACTAGTTAGAAACATCTAGTAACATGCTAAAAAAACATAGATAAAATTTTAATTTTTTAAATAAAAGAAATATTTTTATACTTAAAACAATGTTACATAATATAGTCAAAATTTTATATTAATGTCTTCATTAATTTTTTTTAATTTGTAAAAACTTTAAAAATTAATTTTTTTTATATTTAAAACAATGTTAAATAATATGGTCAAAACCCTATATTAATATCTTTATTCATTTTTTTTTAATTTGTAAAAATTCTATTTTTGGCTTTAAGATAGAACCTTTCCTTAAAATAAAGTATTAATGCCTGGATACATACCTATATATATTTTATGTTTTGAAAGTCTAATCATATTTAAAAGTTAAAATAATAATATCCAGAATTAGATATATATCAACATATATACTTTTATCTTACTTTTATCTTACATTATATTACGAATAGATAAATGTAGCTTTTGTGAAAACAAATTCAATGTGAAAAGAAATGCAAATAGTAGTTCTGCTGTTGTTGTTGATGTGCAAATTTGGTATATTAACAAATAATACCAAACATTCTTGTTATCAATTTGATTAGCAACTCATAAAAGCTAAGAAATTAAACTTTATAGTATGAAAGTTAAAAAATTGAAACAAGTATAAGTCTTATATATACTTTGAGTTGTACTAATGATGTTTATACATAATCTCTCAATAAACAGTATTTAGCAAATTAAATATAAAATTGATAATAACAAAGTTTTTTTTTTACTAATGGCTTTCTTGAGCCAATAAATTAGCAATATGAGCTTCATTATCGTCCAAAGAACAATCTATCAATTTTAAATTAACTAGAACAATACTCACAGAAACTTAGATTACAATTGGCACTTATAAGTGTAAACTCACCGATGGGAGATCAATTGCAACATTAACATACTGAATTCTAAAAGGCTGAATGAAGTTTACTTTAAGGAATATTCGTGTTTTGACGATGGCAAATGAGTAATGTGTGCGAAATATATATTATATATGATAACGATAGAAACAATGTGGAATTTTTATATCATAGTATTCGTTGTGTGCAACAACTGTACTTTGTAAAGATTATTTATATATCTCTCTCTCTCTCTCTCTCTCTCTATATATATATATATATATTTTACTTGGCTTTCAGGCTTTACTCACTAGTCCTTCCAACCAAGGTACCGAAGTACAAGTTCCAAAGAAATCAGATTCGAAGGTGTTCGTACGATGTGTTCAAACCACAGACTTTTATATATAAACACAGATGTCTATACCAGGGGTTCCAAACTCTTGGTGGCACACAAAAAACTTAGGGTGTTATTTCACGTGTCGTATGACAAGCTTTTCGGATACGTTTATTGGTTGGCGAATAGAGTATTTCTAGGTTCTCTGTTCGTCAACCAATGAACGTATCCAAGAAGCTTGTCGTATGACACGTGAATATCTGTCTTAAGTAGTAAAACGTAAGCAGTAAGCAAATTGACTAAAGCCCATTCTACAATTGCGTGAACGTAAATGTAAGGGGTGTATATCAGTTGGACACGGGGCAATTGGACACAGTCCAATCACAAGTCGCTGTTCCAAGGGACCCTACAAATGTCTCTAATCACACGGTGCTGTGATTGGCTGTGTCCAAATGCACCGTGTCCAAGTGCACCGCTCTCGAATGTAAGTGGTTGTAAGTGATTACGACAACCAATCAGAGTAAAGCAATCAGTGAATAAAACATTCGGATTGGTTGACTCTTACGTTCACGACTACGTTTACCCAATTGTAGAATGGGCTTAAAGGGATGTCTACATTGGAAGTAAGCAGTAAGAAGTAGGGACGCTCCCTATTGTTATGTCCGACAATACCGGTGCACATTTCTTTTTTCCTACCGAGTACGCCCTAGGCAGAAGAGCCATCAGGTAGAACCTAAACCGTCTATCCTCTCGAGGGGTGTAAGTAGATGGCGCTTTCGCCAAGTTAGAATCCCCACCCCACTAGAGGAAATCCGGTGGGAAAGGTAGGAGAGTAGAGAGTCGTGAGGCAGTCAGTAGTAGAGGTGAGTCGCGAAGGCGTCGGAACACCTTTCTATCCCTCAAGTCTCCAGCATTGGCTGGAGAACTCTCAATCATAATCCTAAATCTAATTCTAATTCAATTCTTAAGAACTTCGTAAGATCTACTAACTAGACTGCATAATCTTATCCTAATCATTATAAACTCTCATCCTAGATTATTATAGAATATTTCTTCTAGAATTAGGACTTTGTATATCCCTACTATTAAAATATATAGTTATTATATAAAATCAACTCTTGATTTCATAACTCCCGAGCAAGGTCGCTCCTTTCCTAATTGCGTCAGAACCACTACCTCGAAAACCCGAGTGAAACTCTACGTTCCTAACTCCGGGCCGTAACTCAACATCCTAATCTTAAACGCGTGGTTTATGCCGGGAGTGCGGTAAGTGACCCTCAAGTAAAAATCACCATCGAGAATTGCCGCCCTCGACATTGTGTCGGAGAAGTTCCTGACTACACCACTACGGGAGCTGCAGTATAGGACCGCATGCAGACCATAAGAGCGACACCTTCGAGACTTAGGCGCGGAAGCCGGTAAGTCAGAATCCGTACTTGGCGCCAACGGCGCTATCTTCTTAAGGGACATCTACATTGGAAGTAAACAGTAAGAAGTAGGAAGTAAGAATAAGAAATTGACTAATCATAGTTAATTATTCTTCTCACATTCGACTGTGGTTGGTCAATTTCTTACTCTTACTTCCTACTTCTTGCTATTTACTTCCAATGTAGACGTCCCTTTACTTGCTCGTAATAGCGTGCATGCACCCGCTCTAAATTTGCTCCGCGGACAGTTCGGCGAATCTAGGATCGCGTGGATCCCTGGGGAGAATCGCGCAGATTCGAATGACCCTAAAAGAAAAGCGATCCGGTTCCGGCAGCACGGCCCGAACACTGCATCATACCCGCGCAGCCGCGGTCGGCTGGAACGTAACACTATTGATAACAAAACAAGATAGATTTGTTTGCACAGTTTGTTTTAAATTGTATGTAATTCTACAAACGTTTCTTAATGTTACTATTTTTCAACATTATTTGAATTATTTCTTTTATACTTTAATACTCCTCAGGTAGCAAGGTGACGTCTAAAGACGTCATTAAAACATCATAGACGTCTTAATAACGTCTTAATGACGTCTTTAGACGTCACTTTGCTACCTGGGTCATTACAACTAAACATTTTTAGATAAAAAATGGATGTGCTAGAAATGTGGGAAATATTTTTTGATCAACCATCTGATGAAGATGATGATAATTTCCAACCTCCACAGGAACATCATATAAAGATCCCACATTTTTTTGAAAACATTGTCGTAGCATATTCATTGACAGGTAAAGGAATTTGAAATTTTGCTGTACTATAATAATTTATTGTTTTAAGTTTATATAAATGTTCTTACATTATGTTTTGATTACAATAAATTATATTAACATTATTAAAACAGATTTTAAATCTATCTTGTTTGTCATCAATATACCCTAATGGAATAATTTATTGTGGACTTGCACTTGCAGGAGTCATGTAAAAACAATACTTGCAAATAGGTTAAAATAGTGTGACTTTTTACTTTAGGATAATATTTGAAAAATATAATATATATATTAATGGTAATTTTAATTATAACTTTAATTAAGTTTTTAAATGGTTATAACTTTAATTAAGAATAAATAAAATTTTATTAGAAAACAATATCAAATGATTTTATAATCAACACAATTTTACAAAATTATTATCTCGTGTATTTGTCACGGTATTGTTCTGCCTAACCCACTCCTTGCAATCGTGAGACAGCATTATGGCTCCTGCACACGGAACACGGTAATCCTTGCCGCGCGGCAGAAATTCGCGTGACAACCAATCAATATGCTGGTTTCTGAAATAATCTTCTAGCTCTTACGGAAAAACAACATATTGATTGGCTGTCGCGCAAACTTCCGCCGCGCGGCAAGCATTACCGCGTCCTGTGTGCAGAAGCCATTAGGTAGCTTTGGGTTGTCATGAATCACATAATAGTAGTAGGTGGTAATGTCTGTAATTTATTTTTGCTCTAGGGAAATGACTCGGAGAGTCACCCCAGTATTGGGTGCTTTCCAGTTGCGTACACAAAACTGTGTTACAAAACCAGTTTATTGGTTGCATATTATCTTACAAGATATTTTAGATAATATGTGACCAATAAACTGGTCACAATGGTCAATGGTTTTGTGTACGTGTGTGTCAAGATGTGTTAAGCAATTGGAAAGTACCCATTATCGGAAACACCCTATAATTCTTCTTACGGTCCAAGAATCAACGACTGTGATTGGTCAATTTGCTTATCTTTTACGCCTTACTGCTTAAGTTTTTCTGTGTGCCATGGCCCTAAAAGTGTTTAGTGTTTGTGGCGCCCTCGCTCTATAACAGGCAACAAAGTGGAACTAATATCTGTTCTTTTTAGCTGCACTGCTGAATTGGTGCAGCTAAAAGGAACAGATTGAGGGTGCCTCCTCATGCTGCGTAACTTGCATAAGCGTAAGGGCCATCACACACAAAATTACATAGACGCATATGCATAGCATAAGATCATATGGACTAATGAGCATTGAATATTAAGTCT
>NW_022639507.1:579319-580673 GCF_010583005.1 Odontomachus brunneus | reverse complement strand
TTTCTGTGTGCCACGACCCTTAGCTCTTTTTATTAGCAGATCAGAAAGAAGAATCTAAAGCTCGTATCAGACTACGGATTAAGATTGAGATTGAATTGAAAATTGGCCAATCAGAGCAAAATTCACTAAGCTCAAGTTTGGTGAACTTTGTTCTGATTGGCCAATTTTCAATTCAATCTCAATCTTAATCTGGCTGCGTTTCGAAATTCACTGCGAGTACTGAAAATCTATAATTCATGTCACGTATACTATAGAATTTCAGTACTGACAGTGAATTTCGAAATGCAGCCTCTGTAGTCTGATACGGGCGTAAGGGCCAGCGCACAAACATTGCCTTAGCTCCTTGCGCCACCTTACGTGACAATCTTACGTTATGTGAGACGTAAGCTGAACGTACGGCAACGCACGAAAATTTTACGTTACGTTATGTTACGAAGAAACATAGAGGTTTTGTGACAAAAGTAATTAAATCAGATTATTGAACAATAATTAAAAAAACAATAATAATTTATCTTGCAGCCATAATTAGAAATGTCTATATTGAGCACATATTAATTTTATTAAACTGTTAAGTGTATCTGTACAAAATTATAAACATTGCGCTATAACTTCTTCCCAACACTATGTATAGAATATGTTTGACATATAAATATTGAAATAAAATTTTAGGTTCTCAAGTCAACAAATATGAAAACATCAAAGTCTATGAATTATTATTTAGTTATGTCTATGAGTTAAAATGTTTATTGTTGTCATTACTCTTAATTTATTATATGAGACTAAAACGGAGAAAAACACACAAAAGATGGCAAAATAGAAGATGGCTCGTGAGACCAATTAATCAATAGAGAAAACAGCAAGGAGAATGAAAATCTATTTCAAGAATTAAAAACTGATGAAGACATGTTTGCCAAATATGTCAGGATGTATGTTCAACATTTTAACTAGTCATCAACCATGCTAAGACCTTATTTGGTAAAAAACTAAGAAAACTCTGTCTCCGGACACAGGTTAATAACATTAAGGTATAGTTTATTAGTAAAAAATTGTTTGATGTAACTACTTTTTAAATTTTTAGTTATGTTTAGAAATCATTGTTAGAAAAAAATGTTTTACGAAATTATAAACAATATAGCAAAAATTGTGATACATTTTTCAGATATCTTGCAATAGGGAATTCAATAGCAAGTATTGCATTTTCTTTTCAAGTTGGGCAGTCAACTGTTATGGGTGTATATCAGTTGGACACGGGGCAATTGGACACAGTCCAATCACAAGTCGCTGTTCCAAGGGACCCTACAAATGTCTCTAATCACACGGTGCTGTGATTGGCTGTGTCCAAATGCACCGTGTC
>NW_022639507.1:567910-578243 GCF_010583005.1 Odontomachus brunneus | reverse complement strand
TCATAATCCTAAATCTAATTCTAATTCAATTCTTAAGAACTTCGTAAGATCTACTAACTAGACTGCATAATCTTATCCTAATCATTATAAACTCTCATCCTAGATTATTATAGAATATTTCTTCTAGAATTAGGACTTTGTATATCCCTACTATTAAAATATATAGTTATTATATAAAATCAACTCTTGATTTCATAACTCCCGAGCAAGGTCGCTCCTTTCCTAATTGCGTCAGAACCACTACCTCGAAAACCCGAGTGAAACTCTACGTTCCTAACTCCGGGCCGTAACTCAACATCCTAATCTTAAACGCGTGGTTTATGCCGGGAGTGCGGTAAGTGACCCTCAAGTAAAAATCACCATCGAGAATTGCCGCCCTCGACATTGTGTCGGAGAAGTTCCTGACTACACCACTACGGGAGCTGCAGTATA
The DNA here is from genome assembly GCF_010583005.1 of Odontomachus brunneus. Taxonomy (NCBI): domain Eukaryota; kingdom Metazoa; phylum Arthropoda; class Insecta; order Hymenoptera; family Formicidae; genus Odontomachus; species Odontomachus brunneus. The sequence continues at coordinate 577,811 of NW_022639507.1, read as the reverse complement.
GGACCGCATGCAGACCATAAGAGCGACACCTTCGAGACTTAGGCGCGGAAGCCGGTAAGTCAGAATCCGTACTTGGCGCCAACGGCGCTATCTTCTTAAGGGACATCTACATTGGAAGTAAACAGTAAGAAGTAGGAAGTAAGAATAAGAAATTGACTAATCATAGTTAATTATTCTTCTCACATTCGACTGTGGTTGGTCAATTTCTTACTCTTACTTCCTACTTCTTGCTATTTACTTCCAATGTAGACGTCCCTTTACTTGCTCGTAATAGCGTGCATGCACCCGCTCTAAATTTGCTCCGCGGACAGTTCGGCGAATCTAGGATCGCGTGGATCCCTGGGGAGAATCGCGCAGATTCGAATGACCCTAAAAGAAAAGCGATCCGGTTCCGGCAGCACGGCCCGAACACTGCATCATACCCGCGCAGCCGCGGTCGGCTGGAACGTAACACTATTGATAACAAAACAAGATAGATTTGTTTGCACAGTTTGTTTTAAATTGTATGTAATTCTACAAACGTTTCTTAATGTTACTATTTTTCAACATTATTTGAATTATTTCTTTTATACTTTAATACTCCTCAGGTAGCAAGGTGACGTCTAAAGACGTCATTAAAACATCATAGACGTCTTAATAACGTCTTAATGACGTCTTTAGACGTCACTTTGCTACCTGGGTCATTACAACTAAACATTTTTAGATAAAAAATGGATGTGCTAGAAATGTGGGAAATATTTTTTGATCAACCATCTGATGAAGATGATGATAATTTCCAACCTCCACAGGAACATCATATAAAGATCCCACATTTTTTTGAAAACATTGTCGTAGCATATTCATTGACAGGTAAAGGAATTTGAAATTTTGCTGTACTATAATAATTTATTGTTTTAAGTTTATATAAATGTTCTTACATTATGTTTTGATTACAATAAATTATATTAACATTATTAAAACAGATTTTAAATCTATCTTGTTTGTCATCAATATACCCTAATGGAATAATTTATTGTGGACTTGCACTTGCAGGAGTCATGTAAAAACAATACTTGCAAATAGGTTAAAATAGTGTGACTTTTTACTTTAGGATAATATTTGAAAAATATAATATATATATTAATGGTAATTTTAATTATAACTTTAATTAAGTTTTTAAATGGTTATAACTTTAATTAAGAATAAATAAAATTTTATTAGAAAACAATATCAAATGATTTTATAATCAACACAATTTTACAAAATTATTATCTCGTGTATTTGTCACGGTATTGTTCTGCCTAACCCACTCCTTGCAATCGTGAGACAGCATTATGGCTCCTGCACACGGAACACGGTAATCCTTGCCGCGCGGCAGAAATTCGCGTGACAACCAATCAATATGCTGGTTTCTGAAATAATCTTCTAGCTCTTACGGAAAAACAACATATTGATTGGCTGTCGCGCAAACTTCCGCCGCGCGGCAAGCATTACCGCGTCCTGTGTGCAGAAGCCATTAGGTAGCTTTGGGTTGTCATGAATCACATAATAGTAGTAGGTGGTAATGTCTGTAATTTATTTTTGCTCTAGGGAAATGACTCGGAGAGTCACCCCAGTATTGGGTGCTTTCCAGTTGCGTACACAAAACTGTGTTACAAAACCAGTTTATTGGTTGCATATTATCTTACAAGATATTTTAGATAATATGTGACCAATAAACTGGTCACAATGGTCAATGGTTTTGTGTACGTGTGTGTCAAGATGTGTTAAGCAATTGGAAAGTACCCATTATCGGAAACACCCTATAATTCTTCTTACGGTCCAAGAATCAACGACTGTGATTGGTCAATTTGCTTATCTTTTACGCCTTACTGCTTAAGTTTTTCTGTGTGCCATGGCCCTAAAAGTGTTTAGTGTTTGTGGCGCCCTCGCTCTATAACAGGCAACAAAGTGGAACTAATATCTGTTCTTTTTAGCTGCACTGCTGAATTGGTGCAGCTAAAAGGAACAGATTGAGGGTGCCTCCTCATGCTGCGTAACTTGCATAAGCGTAAGGGCCATCACACACAAAATTACATAGACGCATATGCATAGCATAAGATCATATGGACTAATGAGCATTGAATATTAAGTCTCCATATTGATGATTGATACTTAATATTCGATGCTTATTGGTCCATACTATCTTATGCTATGCATATGCGTCTATGTAATTTTGTGTGTGATGGCCTTAAAGCTCGTATCAGACTACGGATTAAGATTGAGATTGAATTGAAAATTGGCCAATCAGAGCAAAATTCACTAAGCTCAAGTTTGGTGAACTTTGTTCTGATTGGCCAATTTTCAATTCAATCTCAATCTTAATCTGGCTGCGTTTCGAAATTCACTGCGAGTACTGAAAATCTATAATTCATGTCACGTATACTATAGAATTTCAGTACTGACAGTGAATTTCGAAATGCAGCCTCTGTAGTCTGATACGGGCGTAAGGGCCAGCGCACAAACATTGCCTTAGCTCCTTGCGCCACCTTACGTGACAATCTTACGTTATGTGAGACGTAAGCTGAACGTACGGCAACGCACGAAAATTTTACGTTACGTTATGTTACGAAGAAACATAGAGGTTTTGTGACAAAAGTAATTAAATCAGATTATTGAACAATAATTAAAAAAACAATAATAATTTATCTTGCAGCCATAATTAGAAATGTCTATATTGAGCACATATTAATTTTATTAAACTGTTAAGTGTATCTGTACAAAATTATAAACATTGCGCTATAACTTCTTCCCAACACTATGTATAGAATATGTTTGACATATAAATATTGAAATAAAATTTTAGGTTCTCAAGTCAACAAATATGAAAACATCAAAGTCTATGAATTATTATTTAGTTATGTCTATGAGTTAAAATGTTTATTGTTGTCATTACTCTTAATTTATTATATGAGACTAAAACGGAGAAAAACACACAAAAGATGGCAAAATAGAAGATGGCTCGTGAGACCAATTAATCAATAGAGAAAACAGCAAGGAGAATGAAAATCTATTTCAAGAATTAAAAACTGATGAAGACATGTTTGCCAAATATGTCAGGATGTATGTTCAACATTTTAACTAGTCATCAACCATGCTAAGACCTTATTTGGTAAAAAACTAAGAAAACTCTGTCTCCGGACACAGGTTAATAACATTAAGGTATAGTTTATTAGTAAAAAATTGTTTGATGTAACTACTTTTTAAATTTTTAGTTATGTTTAGAAATCATTGTTAGAAAAAAATGTTTTACGAAATTATAAACAATATAGCAAAAATTGTGATACATTTTTCAGATATCTTGCAATAGGGAATTCAATAGCAAGTATTGCATTTTCTTTTCAAGTTGGGCAGTCAACTGTTATGGGTGTATATCAGTTGGACACGGGGCAATTGGACACAGTCCAATCACAAGTCGCTGTTCCAAGGGACCCTACAAATGTCTCTAATCACACGGTGCTGTGATTGGCTGTGTCCAAATGCACCGTGTCTAAGTGCTTCGCTCCCAACTGTTATGGCTCCTGCACACAAGACGCAGTAATGCTTGCCGCGCGGCGGAAGTCCGCGCGACAGCCAATCAATATGTTGTTTTTTCGTAAGAGCTAGAAAGTTATTACGGAAAGCAGCATATTGATTGGCTGTCGCGCGAACTTCCACCGCGCAGCAAGCATTATCGCGTCCTGCGTGCAGGAGCCATTAGGCCATGGATGCTTCTGAAATACCCAGAGTTGGGTCGAGTTGAGTTATACTATAGTATATGTATCAACTCAACCCTGCGTATTTGCATAGAGCATAATTACATTAAAGTGAGAAAATAATAGACTATAAATATTCTCATGTTTGCTTATAATATTTCTTCATGTTATATATTATTTTTTTGGAATGAATGTAACACACAAACAAAAAATAAAATAATAAAATTAATTACAATAATATAATAATAATTATTATTACCTATATAATTCCTGAAATTGTTTTTCTAGGATATCAAAAGGATCTTGAGTATCTCTTAAAATTTTACGCATAATACGTAAATTCTCATTTCTTTCATTTTGTTCCTCATTAACTATCCACCATGCAGCAGCCATCGTAATTGATTAACTTATTATGAATATGGATATTATTTTTCAAGGTAAATATTAATTCGCATGAAAGTTTTCATTTTTTCACTTTTTTGCACTAAAATTTTCAGTTTTCGCTTTACGTGAAAATTTTCATTTTTTCACGAATTTATTCTAGGTGAAAAGATACATGATCGACCCCTAGGATACAATCTCACCATATATGCACTGGCATACATCTTTTGCGGAAAAACATAACTTCTAATGTAGCTGTGGAGTTATTCCCAGAAACTTGGACCATCTGCTATTTAAATGTTCTCTACATAATGAGGAATCCGATAAACTCATTATACAGCTATATACAGTAAATATTATGAATGTTGAGGACATAATTAAGGCTGCTTTTTTAAAATTTCCTGCTCCGTTTAAATTTATCCTTGATTTCCTCAAAAATCTACCAATCAATCATTATAAACTACACCCTATACCGTGTCAGTTGCTTCCTAATCGTTGAGTGGTGTTGGAGGTACGCCTTTGGCTGTCTAAAACCATATCGAAAGAGAGAGAGAGAGAGAGAGACGATGTAAACCAGGCCATTGTAGAATGGGCTTAATACGTATATAAAAACACCTAAAAGTTAATTTATGTAATAAAAGTTTTTTTTATATATAAAATGCCAGTGTGTTGTATCACGAACTGTAAAAGTACGGCGAAAAGAAATTGTGATATAAAATTTTTTAGGTAAGTGTAATCGTTTAAGCCATTGTAAAAATAACTAATAGTTTAAATAGAACTAATAGTTTACAATATTTACATGATTTTCAATATAAATATAAGGTTCAATTTAATTTGTATAATTATAAATATGTACTATTTATCATGATTTTATAGTATTTTTTTATAATTTACCTTTAAAAATGATAAATATACATTATGTCTAATGAAAAGATAAACTGTTTGTCATAGGTATGTAGATTATGTAAAAATTATCTCACAAATTCATATAAAATATGTTCATATGACTTATTTTTACTGAGATTTATATTTTCACTTGATCTACATGTCAGTAAGAGATTGCTCAACATATGTTTTTCTGATACACATTATACATATTATATATTTTAAACTAACTTTTTTAGATTTCCATTTCATAATAAGAGCAGTTTGAAATATTGGATTGCTGCTACAGGGCGAGATAATTGGTTTCCCTATTCAGATGCACGAATATGTAGTTTACATTTTATAAATAATGATTATTCTAATAATATGTATACTCAAAGAAAACGTTTAAAACAGGATATATTTCCTACGCAACATGTACATGCAAATCTTTTGCAATTATTACAGCAAAATACAGTATATAAAATCAAAGAATGTAAGTAAAAAATCATTTTTCATTACAATAATCTCACACAACATTATGACATTTTAAAAATATCTAAAAGATATCTTAAAATGTTCAAAGATATCATAAGAAATTTTTGAGAAAATATGTATTATATATATAATATGTATGTTGTTACAGATTTCTATAATTATGTACATATAAAGGGGAGGATGTTTTATTTATTATCATTCATTTATTGCATTTATTGAGAATTTTAATTAAACTGTGGAATTACTCATCTGTTCTACTCACGATTGGAATCAGATTATCAATGACAACTAGTAGATAATGATATTTGATACATCATATACTTTATAAATATGTTACCGAATAGCAGTATTTGATAGTACATGATTTAAAGTTTAGGATATATGATGCTAAATCATCATTTGCTAGTTGCCATTTGCTTGTCATCGATATCTAATTTTAACCTTTGGTAGAATAGATAAACAAATCCACAATCTAATTATAATTCTGTATGGAAGAAAGATTTTCATTTGACACAACTTAAAACAGCCAACTGATCAAATTATAAAAAATCACAATTTTATAATATTTCGAAGGGTGATATTTATAGTCGAATCTTATATTTAAGTCGTCTGAAATATAAAAGCCGACTGTGAATATAAAATTTTAATATGTTTCACGTTCGTAAAGTTAAAAGATCGTTATACTGTTACTGTATATAACATTATAACATAATGCATAGCTGCCCCGAATAAGCCGTATCTTAAACCATATGCCACTAATTCGACGTTCTAAATAGATATTTGAAAAATTATGTTATTATGTTTATTTGATAATCATCATTCTTTGATTAGTAGATCTTTGGAAATAATTCCGAAGCATATTTAAGAAAAATTGCTGGTCACGTCCAATCAAATTCGAACACGATTATGCTGAGACTCTGTTATTTATTTATCACTTTAAGTCGTTACGTGATATTTTTTATAGTAATATATAGATCTCAAATTGGTAAAGTAGACAGTTATATGCAGTCTTCAAAATGTCATTCAATAGAGAGATATAAAATAAGACATCTTCAATAATAATAACATATCATGAACATGAAAGATATTAATGATAACAAGGCAATTGAATAAATGTTATATTTCGTATTTTATACTAAAAATAAATAACGTAAATATATAGCGCACGGAATAATAAAAATGTTTATTATAGTAAATCAAAATAATGATATTACTGAAAAACATCAATTGATATCACCTGAGAAAGAACAATATGATTTGGCATCACTTCATGAAGAAAAAGATCTACTTGAATTACATGATGGAGAACAGGATCAACTGACATCAACTGATATAAAGCAAAATCTATTGATATTATCTGATGAAAAACAAAATCGATTGGCATCACCTCTTGAAAAACAAAAATTGATAAATTCATATGATGATAATCAGACTACTTTAGCAATATCAAAATGTATGTATAAATTTTCTTAAGAAAGAAAACTTTTACCATTATTAGTACCATTAATTAATATTATATTACAGGTTCCACATGTACACATTATAATAAGCTACTTATACAAAATGAAAAGTTAAAAAAGGAAATAGAGGAAATTAAAAAATTACAAGAAGAAAGATTATATCAACAGGCAAGCATGTTCCATAACCTTATAAATGAAAAAGAAGCTGTATTGAAGACAAAATTGCAGATGATTAAAAACAAAAATAATACCTTAAAGAAAAATATACAGCGGAAAGAAAAAACTATTATAAATCTGAAAAAATTTCAAGCCTTAAAAAGCAAAAACATGTTGGATGCTGATGCTGCCTTTAAGCGGATATCATAGTTATTGATATTTAACAATATCAATAACTCAATTTTTTTATATTTTTTTACTCTAAAGTCTCAAGACTTTAAGTCTTAAGACTTAAAGTCTTAAGAATATATTTGCCTAGTAATTGAGCAAAATGTCAATGGTTATCGGTATGTGTTTTCAATATTCGAAGGACTCGGTATACCAGATGCCGCGCAGGTCAAATATAACCTAATGCGGTACTCTTTCAATACTTTTCTAATCGAAACCGATCTCTTTTACCATAAATGTCAGAACAATATAATGTTTAACGAAACATTTGCGAACTAAGATTTAAAATAGTTGGGAATTTTGAACATGGTGTCAATTATATAAATGTGATATCAATTATATATACATATATATATTATGTGGAAAAGCTATAGCAGAAATTGCTATTTTTTATCGTATATTCTATATATTCAATAAAGAATTTCAAATCATTTTACAAATTATTACAAATTAATTTCACATGAAAATTATAATAAAACCGAATATGAAAGCATATACCGACATATAAAACAACGAGCTCATCAGCTGTTTTTAACGACCGACTTTCGATGACTTTATAAAGCCTGCCAGAAAATGTGTGGATCAAGAACTTATCTTTAAGAAAAAAAAAGATATATTTTATAGGCCTACTATATAGCAGAAGAAGGTAATAAATTATTTTTCTATTTGAAAATTTTTAATAAGATTAGAAAACGACGTGTTTTTCTCAATTTATCTATCGCGTTTCTCAGGAATTAGTGAACTGATTGGCATCTATATTGAACCAAAATATTCATAACAGTGTCGTTTTCGTAGTAATTAAAATAACGTCGATATCTTGAACAGTATTTTTTAATAATTTACGGTAGTCAAAAAATTGTGTAAAACTACGTCTTTTTAATTTAGATGATTTTATTCAACATTGATATATTCCCAGGTAGCAAAATCATGTCCAATGGACGTACCTGAAACGTTATTCATCGGACCATGGACGTCCAATGAAACGTCCTATTTAAGACGAAATGACGTTCTATTGGTGTTCAGTAAAACGTCATAATTCCGGTCTGTTAACATATTTTGAAACGTCCATAATTACGTCCAAAGGACGTAATATCAGGAAATCATTTATAGACCATTTATAGACATTAATTGTATATTTGGTTTGGAGGTTATATAAATGTTGGGATTATAGTATTTATGAACACATTTAATTATAAAATATTTATAAATATTTTTATATAAAAATTTAATCATAAAAATACCAATATCTTATAATTAAATGTTCATAAACACTATTATAATATTATAGAAAAACATGATTGTACAAATAATTGATATATATTTGTTAAAATCGTAATACAAAAAATATTAATTTTGTTAAATTATGTAACAGATATTTATATTGACTATTCACACATAATAGAAATGTTTAAAATACATCATTATGACAATCTAAAATATTGCAACGTTTCAATGATATCCTTATAGTATACTTTGGAAATTTCTACTGTGGGTTATATAATATTGACAACATTACTATAACATGTTATGAAGAGAATTTAAATATCTAATCTTTTTTTAGTAATTTACATACAATCTGTATCTGAGATTCAAACAAATATTGGTTTTTATTTTATTTGTACACTATATATTGTACTTTGGTCATTTTTTCTATGTGGAAAACAAATTTATAAGCAATATTGATTTTCAACAAAGCTGTAACAATTTAAAGTTGCCAAGATCTCGAACATTTATATTGTAATGTATGCCTAGAAAATATGATTGTATACAAAGTGTTAATATTGGAAACGTAAAGTACATTTTAAATAAAAATTTTCAATAACTTGAAAGTAGAATTAATAATAAATAAAAGAATAGTATGTTAAAAATAATATAAACTATAAAGGAACACAAATTAAATACACAGAATGCCACTACAGATATTCAGTACAGGCTAATATTTGTGACATTAAACGAGATATAAAATTCTTATTTTGCAGTGACTATTTGGTATCGAATTATCGTCTCTCAGTATATTATGCATGCTTCAAATTGTCAGTAGAAAACAAGAATTTCATATTTCGTTCAGTTTTAGAAATATTAGCTTATAACATTTTTAGTGATTCATCCTGCATTTGGAAAAATTAGAATTATTAAAAATTCAGTCTTGTAATCTTTCTTTAAAGAGATTATGCAAATATAAACATAATGTAAGTTAATGAAAGTCTCTGAAACAAAGGACAGCACTGCTTTGTAAATATAAATATCTATATATCTCCATAAATGTTTGAACCTTAGATTCTTATTAGATTTCTCTTCACACTTTCTATTCATTTTACTACTCTTGTAGGTCACTAAAATCGGTATCATAAAAACAGTGCCATCCTGAGTGAAATACCTCTTTGCATAGCTGTTCCAAGTCTCAGCTGATTGACATACTGCAAGATGGATTTCTTTGAAATATATGATATTAATATGTTGTTAATTTTTTTTAATAAAAAAATATTTTAAAAAGAATGTATAAAGATAACAGTGGTCCCTATTTCTTCTCTCTCTCTCTCTCTATATATATATATATATATATATATATATATATATATATATATATATATATATATATAT
>NW_022639507.1:566840-567866 GCF_010583005.1 Odontomachus brunneus | reverse complement strand
TAACATATATATATATATATTTTTTTTTTCTTCTTGATACTTTTCCAATTGTAAAAGTATACAGAGAAAAGTGTGCAATGATGCACTGATGTTGGCTCACTCACTCATACATCTTTTTTCTCTACCTCGGTCTCCTCTTCTTGTCCATCTGTCTATTTTCTATTCTCATTCTCTGTCCTTCTTTTTTTCTTTCATAACCATTAGATCTATAACTGCAAGGATTAAAAACGACACAAAGCATTCGAATTCTTTAGATATGTTTTTCTATATTCAACGACACTTATCTGATGTGATATCCTTATCTCTTCTTTGAAAATATCACAAGCAACATTGGTAATTATTCAGTTTAGGCCCTTCATCTCCGATTTCGATGGAAGTAGGCTCAATCGACGTGTTTAGCACGAGAAACAACTTTTTTTATTTAACAAAATCGTCGCTTTCTACTGCGAAGCGAAATATTAGCCGACAAAGTTGACTACTATTAAAGTTAGGAAAACTCACTCTCTCTCTTTCTTTCTCTGTATTTTACTTAGATTCAGACTTTTCTTTGCGGCCCTTTCACCAAGGTACCAAAAGACACGTTTCTCAAAAAAAATCAGGTCCGAGCGTGTTAACACATCTTAATGTAATGGCGATTAAGCTGGGTGGAAAACTATCACACAACTACAAACAGCGAGATGTATATGCTCTGTAGCCACTTGCACTGAATTTCTTATAGTTTCCGAAATATTAATAAAAAGGTGTCTGTCTCTAGACATGTGACTGGGGGGCGAAGCTTTTTTATTAATATTTCTGAAACTATAGGAAATGCGGAAGTGGCTACGGAGTAGAGATGCCCGATTCTTATAGCTCCTGCACACAGAACGCGTAATTCTTGCCGCGCGGCAGAAATTCGCGTGACAGCCAATCAATATGCTGTTTTCTGTAATAATCTTCTAGCTCTTACGGAAAAACAGCATATTGATTGGCTGTCGCGCGAACTTCCGCTGCGCGGCAAGCATTACCGCGTCCTGTGTGCAGAAGCCA
>NW_022639507.1:563680-566830 GCF_010583005.1 Odontomachus brunneus | reverse complement strand
TAATTCTTGCCGCGCGGCAGAAATTCGCGTGACAGCCAATCAATATGCTGTTTTCTGTAATAATCTTCTAGCTCTTACGGAAAAACAGCATATTGATTGGCTGTCGCGCGAACTTCCGCTGCGCGGCAAGCATTACCGCGTCCTGTGTGCAGAAGCCATTAATCGATTCGATTCTTTCCCTAACAAATTTAGGGAAAAAGAGTTGTTCGTGCTGCTTGCATGCTTCATACTTTTCGCTTTTAAAAAGAGATGGACAACTAATCAGACGCTTGGAAGAAACAATCGAGTTGGTTGTCTCGTTTTTGCTTCTTCAAAATATTCCAATATACTTTTGTCTAGTTTTAAATACGAAAAGTGCAAAGAATGCAAACAACACGAATAAGCCTATTTTTGGGGAAAGAATCGAATCGATTCAGAATCGGGCATCTCTACTACGGAGCATATACATCTTGCTGTTTATTGTCGGTGTGAGTTTTCCTAATCTTAATAGTGGTCAAATTTGTCGGCTAATATTTCGCAGTAGAGAGCAATGATTTTGTTAGATAAAAAAGTTGTTTCTCGTGCAAAAACGTGTCGATTGAGCCTACTTTAATCGAAATCGGAGGTGGGGGTTAAACTAAATAATTACCGATAATGGCTTGATTTACATCGTGTACTTGATACGCGTACTAGTAACTTTCTATTAGTAATAGTAATTTTCTATTAGATAATCATATAGCGTGTTTGACTAGCCCCGGGTTAATCGCTCCGAGAGCGATTAATGACGTCATAAGTCTCTACTAACCAATCATAAAGCTTATAAGTACTTGTTCGACCAATAAACATAGGTTGAATAACCCAGAGAGGGTTAACCCAGAGCCAGTCGAACATGCTATTAATATCGACGATGTATATAAATAATATATAATAATGTATATAAATAATGTATATCATACATGTATATATGATGATGTATATAATAATGTATACAAATAATATATAAACTTATAATATATAAATTTATATATAATATATAATATATAATATAATTATATAATAATATTTATATAATACCAGGTGTAGAAGTATGAAACCGGAATTTTTTTATACAAATAAGACGTCTGTTGTTCGAAAGTGATAAATAATACTTTATTCAAAATAATTTCCACTGTTTTGAACACATTTTTCCCACCTCTCTGGCAGTTTATGAATGCCGTGCCAAAAAAACTTTTCATCTTTTGAAGCGAACCAGTTATCTAGCCATTTTTCCACATTTTCATACGAATCGAAGCGTTGGTTAGCGAGAGCGTGTCCTAGCGATGCGAACAGGTGATAATCGGACGGAGCCAAGTCTGGAGAATAAGCCGCATGCGGTAGTAATTCCCAACTGAACGACTCGATCGTTTCCTTGACCCGTTTTGCTGTATGTGATGGGGCATTATCATGGAGCAAAATGACATTGTGTTGCCTTTTTGCATATTCTGGTCGTTTTTTAGTCAATGTTCGATTTAAATCGATCATTTGTTGTTGGTAGCGATTAGTATTGACGGTTTGACCAGGTTTCAGCAGTTCATAGTTCATAGTTCATAGTTCATAGTTCTTCGTTCCTCACGTCAAAATCACCACTTTTGAATTTTTTAAACCACTCGAAACACTGAGATTTACCAAGAGCATATTCACCGTAAGCTTCGACAAGCATTCGATGTGATTCTGCAGCAGTTTTCTTTAAATGATAACAGAAAATCAATGCTGTCCGCAAATCATAGTTAGTAGGCTCGAAACGTGACATGTTTAAGGTTATACAAAAATATACTAGAGAATGAAAGTTGGGGTTATGTTTGTTGACAATATTCGTCAGCTGTTAGGAGAATATAATAGCGCGGCAGTAGCGGTCTTACGGTCACTAAACTGAACGCTGGCACCATTTATAGGGGAATTCCGGTTTCATACTTCTACACCTGGTATATAAATTTATATATATAGTATATAAACATACTATTAATATCGACGATGTATATAAATAATGGTATATTAAACTGGTATAATATTGATCAAGAAGACTTATTATATCGATTGAATGCGTCGTCGTTAATATGCATTGTCAATATTAAGATTATTTAATAGAAAGTTACTATATAGTACGCGTATCAAGTGCACGATGTAAACCAAGTCATTGGCTTGGTTTATATCGTACACTTGATACGCGTACTAAGGGTGTGTTTGAAAATAGCTGTGGTTACTGTCAGTAAAAATGATAAAGTTGGCAGTATTGAGAATTACTGCTGCTGCGTTTCGTATCTCCCACCAGTAAATCAGTTGTTCGTTCTGGCAGTGTTAGGCTGATATTTCACATGTCGTACGACAAGCTTTTTGGATACGTTCATTGGTTGACGAACAGAGAACTTAGAATTAGGGTGTATATCAGTTGGACACGGGGCAATTGGACACAGTCCAATCACAAGTCGCTGTTCCAAGGGACCCTACAAATGTCTCTAATCACACGGTGCTGTGATTGGCTGTGTCCAAATGCACCGTGTCCAAGTGCACCGCTCCCTAGAATTACTCTACTCGTCAACCAATAAACATATCTGAAAAGCTTGTACGACACGTGAAATAGCACCCTTAGGTGTTAAATATTGGCTGCGTTCAGTAGAGAAACCTGCTTTGCAGCTGTTGTAAAATTCATGAATCTGATTGGTATATGCTCTTGGATTTAACCAAAATTAAGAGCATACTCCAATCAGATTCACGAATTTTACAACAGTTACAAAGCAGCTTTCTCTGCTAAATGCAACCATTGACACATAACCTTGAACAGTAAGTGAGTTTATCAAGGAGTTGTGCCCTCGGTTACGATAAGCACAACCGGTAATTGGGATCCGGTGCAGACGTGCAAACGTATAGGATAATAAGGGAATCTAGTAGTCTTGAGGAGTTTCTTAATAAAATGTATTATTCAATGTAATAGAACTTGTCTTCTTACAATTCCTGATAACGCTCTTATTGCACTTCACATATATACTTTTTAGCTTATCCTACACCGATTAGATTAATGTATCGCGTAATTGTAATGCAGGACACTCTTATTACTCTCGAGTCAGTTGTCTCTCACCTGAGATATGTAACGTGCGCCTCTAGACTGGACAGTACTTTTCTCTCTACTCTCTCTCT
>NW_022639507.1:562493-563502 GCF_010583005.1 Odontomachus brunneus | reverse complement strand
ATTTACTTGCCGTATTTCGCAGTGTTCGTTTATGCAACACGTGCATTTCGGCTGAAACGTCTTTTAGCGTTTCATCATGTTTTGTCCTACATAACAAAGGACTGAATAAAATTAATAAATAAAATTAAAAAATTGTGTTTATAATAAATAACTTCTGTATATTTGTACAAGTTATTTGAATTTCTTCACAGGTTTGTCGAGTTGCTTGTACTTTTCACACTTTTACACCTAATGCCCGTTGCACACTAGTGTACTCCAAACAACACAAATTTTCAAATATACATTCTGAAGACGTTTTCAGGACAGAGAGACGTCATCAGAATATTCTTAGGACGTCCTTTGAAAGTGTGAATTGTCTGAAAATAACTAATATCCAATAAGTTTATTCATATTAATTGAATTTTTTACACTTTCACACTTACAAGTAACACTAGGGGGGAGCGGTGCACTTGGACACGGTGCATTTGGACACAGCCAATCACAGCACCGTGTGATTAGAGACATTTGTAGGGTCCCTTGGAACAGCGACTTGTGATTGGACTGTGTCCAATTGCCCCGTGTCCAACTGATATACACCCACACTAGGGAAGTGATAATCACCGATTTTCCTGAAACTGCGCATACAAGTAGTTCTTCAAAAACTATTAGACACGTATTTTTTTGTTTTTCCCCAAAAACGAATTTTGGGGTAAAAATCGCCCCTACAAATTTTGGTGGGAGGGGGGGGTAAGAGGTACTTTACAAACTGTTTGTAAGATTCGTATGAAATTTGGTATCTAGGGGTTTTTGGCCTTGCTGATTACGAATCTAAAGTCAGTTTTCGAGAATTCAAAATGGCGGATCCAATATGGCGGACGGATTTTCATATTTTTTAAGGATTTCTATGAAACATGGTATCTAGGGGTTTTTGGCCTTGCTGATTACGAATCAGAAATTCTTTTTTGAACTACTTTTAGCATTACCCAGGAACAACGACGTGGACGTAGTAGCTTTTTGTTCCCATTGGGGT
>NW_022639507.1:561413-562371 GCF_010583005.1 Odontomachus brunneus | reverse complement strand
TCACTTTTCGGGTACTCTATAAAATTGGTGCAATAATGTGGAGGGTTATCATCTGTAATTGCAAAAAAGTGTTGCATGCACATTGATGCATTGCACCAAGGACATCTAATTAGTCCAACATCTTTGCAAAATTTACAGATGATATTGCAATTTTTGAAACAGAAATCTACGGGAGATTCGCATTTTTCTGGTTTTTTTGCAATATACCCACTTTTCCACCAAGCGTATTTGAACAAATTTCGAAATTTAGGAGAGGAAAATTGATTATGGATTAAGGACTGTATTTTAAGGACATTGTTTCTTAAGTGTAAGTTGACATCATAGCCATATAGAATTACTATGTCTGAAAATTGTCTCAAAAAATTTTTTTATAATCTAAAACCGTAAACGTCCAGTCGCTGAATTAAGCTAATAGTTCCAGCTGGAATCGTCAGAATTTTGACACTTTTATTTCCTCTATCTATATTGTCAAATTTGGTTTTAGTTTGGCCAGTCCAAGAATCTAATAAAAGAACGGAATTCGTTCCAGCATTTGGTAAGAAAACATCAGAAAACCATTTAATGGCAATGTCTGATGTCAATTTCCCTGATTTTGACGCTAAGGCGACGATGTTTTCTGCCTTATATAATGTCTTTTCAACAATTGGTCCAAATTTGCCACCTGTCTCTTGTAAGACTATTAGCATAGGTGACTTTAATTCTCCATCAGCGGAAACAATAGGTTTAATGGTGTAACTATGAGTTAAAGAATTCAAGGACTTTGCTAAACATTCGACTTTCATGGAGCCTTTCAAAGCAAGTGTTCGTCCGGCATGCGTTTCTAAATTAAATCCGGATTGATCGGAACTAAACACATTGTTTTCACCTACTAATAAAACCTCTGATTTCACTTTAGAAACATTCATGAGATATTTGTATAATCTCTGCCTTTGCTGACATATATTTTTGGGTTACAAGC
>NW_022639507.1:554222-561403 GCF_010583005.1 Odontomachus brunneus | reverse complement strand
GCCTTTGCTGACACATATTTTTGGGTTATAAACTTATTTATTTTTCTTGACACAATGCCATGTTTGATTTTAAAATTATGCACCCAAAAAGTTGACGCAGTAAATAATTTAAGTGACAAATCAACTTTTTCACGAGCCTGTAGAGCCCATCTTTTCAAATCATTATCATGGACTGGAAGCGATTTTTCAGTGGCAAGTTTAAATTGATCCAAGACATAATTAGAAATTTTTAATAATTTGTCACTTCTTGTACCACCCATTTTAATTTGTTCCTCCCATTTATACAATGTATACGGGTTTGAAACTTTATTCAAATTGTGTTGAACTGTTTTGAAAGACAAATTTGTTTTCTTTCCTGAACGCCAACCCTTATAGAAATATCATACTAAGAATCATTGATAATTACTTATTATTCAGTATTTTTAAAGTTGAAAATAAGTAATTATTAATGATTCTTAGTATGATATTTCTATAAGGGCAAAAGTTTACAGCATTCCTTTTATATTCAATATCTACATCTACTTTCATTTTCTTGCCATCCTTTTTTATTGGCAAGACTTCAACATCATTTTCATAATCCTCATCAACAAAAACTGCATCAGGATTGGCACTATTTTCATTAATACTTAAGCTATCAAAACTTTCAAAGAATATTTGGGTGTCAACAGATTCTTTGATTAAATTTTCTAAATGAAGAGCAAATAATCTTTCTTCTTCTATAATTACTGTTTCCAGATTATATTCTGGACGATTAAAACTTTGTTGTAATAAGAGAACAATATTTTTTGGGTTCATCGACATTTTTTAAGGTTTTTTCCTTTGACCAATGATGGCGTTAGTTTAAAATTAAACTTACCTAATATTGAGTTTTAAAAAGTTCTTCTTATACTGTAAAAAAAAGAAAGTAAAAATCAATACTTACCTGCTATTGCAGTATAAATACAACTGAATTAAATGTACTATACTATTAAAACGTTAAAATATTATACTATTTAAATGTATTATACTCCGCTACGCCGATTCTGGACAGACCGATTCGATCTTACGTGTAAACAGATATAGCTGTTGGGCTGACATCTACAAATGTATGCACAACCAATATTTACCTGCTCTTGCAGTTGTCGTGCCCGTGTTGCCGGGACACGAAGGAAAGTTCGAGATCGGTGATGCGGGTGCGGCAGGGTGTGTGGCGGTGGAGAAAATGTAGTAGAGTTTAGACTACCTTTTGTAGTATTATATATATATAAAGGTTTATTTGAATAAATACACTTGTATGTGTTTTAGTTACAACTCCCGTACTTATAAGTTAATATGCGTACCGCGCGTAAGTCACGTATGACGCGGATGTCGCGGCGAGAGACCGAGATGTTAAGCCTGACGCGAGTGGTCTCTCCGCTTTTTTATAGTATTGTTTTAGACTTGTCGGAGGGGGTGCCTGGCGACAAGAACATTACCATATTTGGTAATGGTGTCATGCGTTTGGAATTGAGGTCCTAAATGCGGAATGTGCAAGGTGGTGCTTATCGCAGCACTTGCACATCGCTTGCTTGTTGTGGCGCAATTGAAACAATTCCTCGAGAAGTGTTTCGAAAACGCTGGTACCATTCGCGATTATAACACAGTATAAATACAACTGATTTAAATGTGTTATAAAGATTAAAAAATATTCAAAAAACATAAGGCGTCTACTTTTTTATTTTAAAGATGAATCTTATATGTGAGAAGATATGGCTGCTGAGGTGACTGACATCTACAGATACTATAAGGAACTGGTGCTTGAACTCACTTGCGAATTATTAATAAAAACCAAGAACCTAATAATTAAAAGAACCATATAAACTCGCAGGTAAGTTTGAGAATCAATTTCATATAGAATTTGTAGATGTCAGTCAGTTCATCAGCTGTATCTGCTCACAAGTAAAATACATGTAATAAGTATACGCCTCATGTCTTATGCATGTTTTTTATCTTAATCTTTATAATACATTTAAAGAAGTTACATTTAGACTGTAGTAGCAGGTAAGTATTTGTTTTAATTTTCTTTTATTTATAGAATATCAAGAGCTTTTTAAAATTCAATACCAGGTAAGTTTAATGTATAACTGACGCCCTCAATCTTCAAAAGGGAAAACCAATATTTTCGAAAATGTCAATAAACCCAAAAATTATTTTTCTCTTATTACAAAGAAGTCCACGGCGTTCTTCCTGACAATGAGTAACGCTGCATGTAGTTCAAAGAAAAATTTCTGATTCTTATTCAGCGACTGAAGAAGATCGAAAATTCCAAGTTTCATAAAAATCTAGTTCTGTTTAAAAATCTGTTCGCCATATTGGATCCGCCATTTTGAATTTTCAAAAACTGACTTCAGATTCGAAATCAGCTAGGCCAAAAAGCCCTAGATACCAAATTTCATACGAATCCTACAAACAGTTTGTAAAGTACCTCTTACCCCCCCCAACAAAATTTGTAGGGGCGATTTCTACCCCAAAATCGGTTTTTGGGGAAAAACAAAAAAATACGTGTCTAATAGTTTTTGAAGAACTACTTGTATGCGCAGTTTCAGGAAAATCGGTGATTATCACTTCCCTAGTGTTACTTGTTAGTGCACATTAATTCTTTATGGCTCCTGCACATAGGACGCGGTAATGCTTGCCGCGCGGCGGAAGGCCGCGCGACAGCCAATCAATATGTTGTTTTTCCGTAAGAGCTAGAAGATTATTACGTCCTGTGTGCAGAAGCCATTAGAGGTTCTAAAAATGGCGTCATGTTTTCCGTTCGTGTTACGAGTGTAAGGGCTATCGCACACAAATTGACATAACTGCATATGCATAGCATAAGACCGTATGTACCAATGAGCATCGAGTATTAAGTCACCATATTGATGTTCGATGCTTAATATTCGACGCTCATTGGTCCATACGATCTTATGCTATGCATATGCAGTTATGTCAATTTGTGTGCGATAGCCCTAACACGTAAATACAATTCTGATACACTTTTCACTCTTACTTGGGATCAAGTGTAAAAAGTGTATTAAAATTGCAATTACACTCGTAACACGAACGGAAAACATGGCGTCATTTTTTGAACCTCTAAAGAATTAATGTGCACTAAGTGTGAAAGTGTAAAAAGTTCAATAAATGCGAATAAACTTATTGGATATTAGCTATTTTCAGACAGTTCACATTTTCAAAGGAACCTATAAAGTTCATTTTCAAAGGAGTCCTACAAATATTCTAATGACATCCCTCCGTCCTAAAAGCGTCTTTAGAACGTATTTTGGAAAATTTGTGTTGTTTGGAGTACACTAGTGTGCAACGGGCATTAGGTGTAAAAGTGTGAAAAGTACAAGCAACTCGAACAAACCTATAATGACATCTTAGGGTGCGTTCAGATTCCTCATCCAGGTGCACTCTATTACTAGAAACACTACAGTATATGTTACATAAACTATAGCACTTCTAGTAATAGAATACACCCGGGTGAAGAATCTGAACGCAGCCTTAGAGAGTTCAGACTTCCAAGGAGTGAGTCCCAGATACGCACATTGACAAACAGACACATCCAATCATATGTCGTTGTTTATAGATTCTCTAGAATATCTCTAGGCATACGGCGTTGTGGTTGACTGTGTCCGTTTGTCGATGTGCGCATCTGAGACACTCCCCTTCCAAGAGATATTCAGAGAGACTATAAAGACGTCCAGAGAACACCTCTATGTTTTTAAGACATCACAAGAACATTTCTGATATCCCTTGGAAATTCGTACTGTATGAGGAAATTTGTATTGTATGAGGTGCACTAGTGTGCAACGGGCATTATGTGTACATACAAGTGTTGTTGTTGTTATCTATGGTTTTGGAACAAAGTCCATTAACCAAAAAGAAAGTTCAATAATACAAAAGAAAAGAATCACTCAGATTCTTCTTCTTGAACGCCTAATAAAGAGAACAATCTCCCTAAAAGCGCTCACGTTGTCACTGAAAGCCACGTCAGTAATTTCGACTGGTCTGACAACACCAGCGCGGAGCAGACCAATTCGCAACAGATCAGACTCCCGGCAATTGTGCGGGCAATACAAAAACACATGATTCAAAGTCTCAACCTCTCCACAGTCACAGCATGGGTTATCGACAATTCCTTTATCAAATAAATGCTCAGCGGTATTTGTGACCTTATACGTCCTATAATTACTAAAATGTTTCTGTCCAGATGAGTAAAATCCACAAACCAAGGAGACAAAGTTTTAATGCGTGTTCTATGGAAGTAACGAAAGCTGTGTAGAAGTTTCAAAGAAAAACTCAAAGATTTGTTGGCACATACGATTGCGAAGAATTCTTTCAATGGTATTTACAAAAATAACATCCTTGTGTGGGCCTGATAAAAATTAACCGCAGGCTGCGTCCTTGGCCATAACATCAGCAGATTCATTTCCCATAATACCAACATGTCCTGGTATCCACATAAATAGTATGTTAAATCCTTCAGAAGACAGCTTCAAAAATTGCTCCTTGATCATGTAAATCAGATTGTGTTGCTTATTCATGGAATTGCTAATTACCAAAATGCTAATGACACTTCTGGAGTCCGAAGCAACAATAAAGCTTTTCGTAGAATTGGATTCTGATATAGCCAAGAGTGCGTATACAATAGCCATAGCCTCAGCCTCAAAAACGGAAAGTTGAGAGGATAATTTGTAACGCAAGGAGATGGGAGGGGATGAGGAAAAAACCGCACAACCCACCCCAAGCTTAGATTTAGAACCATCCGTATTGACAATATTGTAATTAGATAAATTATCGTCATCTATAAACCTAAGAAAACATTCCTCCAACCGCTGCGAAGAACCCACAACATCCTTACCTCTAAGAGAATTGGCAAAAATAAACCATCTGTCACCAATCTCCGTGTTTACTGACAAACCAGTGCAGGGTGCATAAACACTATAGTTAACCGCGACAGGAAGAGAAGTAACACATAATTCATGGAAAAATTCAACAAAAATATGATAAAAAGATGCAAAGAAAGGTGTACTACTAAGAAGTTAATTCCAAATTACGATTATGCAACGACAAAGCAAGCTTTCTAACCGGATGATCTCTAATGGAAAAACAACCAGAAAGATATTTATGAAAATTAAATCCTCTGCGGATATCGAGGGGAGTTTCACCAACCATATGTAAAAGCACATTAGTAGGAATCGTGGGCATAACACCCAACACAACTCTAAGAGTCTCGAATTGTATCCTATCAAGGATAACACTAACTCTAGGACTCAAATTAACAAAAGCCTGAGAGCCATATTCAAGAGCGGAGCGAATCCAGCCCTTATAAATATTGAGAAGATTAACTGGGTGAGCTCCCCACTTCAGACCCGCAATGGACTTAATAATAGAGATTTTGTTACGAATTTTCTTACGAAGTTCTGAACAGTGAATCAACCAACTCAGATTTCTATCGAAATAAACTCTCAAGAATTTAAATGAATCAACCTTAGAAATAACACTATCATCAAGCCTAATCTTAAGACGCCATTTATTTATAAAATTATCAGCCTTTTTAAATCTATCCTTAGAAAAAAGACAGAAAGCTGACTTGGTACATGAGATATCAAGTCCAAGCATAGAAATATTATTCTTAAAAATACGCAAAGCATTATTAATTAAACTATAAACTACTGCAATAGATTGGCTAGTGGTATATAAACAAATATCGTCAGCGTAGGTGAGATAGTGCACATCCTCTGGAAGAGAGCTGAAAATAAACGAAGTGTATAAATTAAATAAAATAGGACTGAGCACCGAACCTTGAGGAAGGCCACGGAATGCTTGTCTAGAACCCAGAGAAGAACCACCTACAAAGCCCTCAACAGATCTGAAATTAAGTAAGAAGTCCAAAAATTTTAGAAATTTATTGGGTAGATGCAATTGTTTCAAAATATCCAATAAGAGACGCGAAAGAACATTGTCAAAAGCACCTCGCAAATCAATAAAAACAACGCCAGAGAAGGTATTTCGGAAGAAACCTCGTTGGATGTCTGCAGAGAGAAGAAAAAGACAGTCCGTGGTGGATCTAGATTTACGAAAACCAAATTGTCTTTCGGCGAAAAGGCAGTTATTCTCGAGCGACCAGTAAAGTCTATGATAAATCAGTCTTTCAAAGACTGACAAGAATCTTGAAAAGACCGTTCGACATAGATATAGGCCTCATCGAGGAAGAGTTGGCTTTTGGAATAAATACCATAATGTATTCAGACCAATGGGACGGATAAGAGCTAAGGTTAAACATCTTATTAAATAAACCAAAAACAAATTTTCTAGTAGCTAAAGGAAATTTAAGTAAGATATAATTAGATATTAAGTCCGGACCGTGAGAAGAACGTTTTTTAATGCGAGTGAAAGCACTACAGAATTCATCCCAAGTAAATGGTTTAATAATATGTTTATTAAGCTCCAGAATAGAGTTACAAAACAAATCCCAGTTCAGTGAAGAGTAAGAAGACGTTAATGAATGTCTAACGTAACTATCCGGAAGCCAAAGAACAACTTTTTTTTTTTTTTTTGAGGCAGAGGAAATGCGTTACGCACACCCCCGGGAAATCGGGACTTTCCCAGGGGTAGTGTGGGACTCTCCCCCCCGGTACTGACTACCGGAGGGGGCCTACCCACTAAAACCTCTGCCGGGCCCCAAGCAGCCATAGTGAGGGCGTCCCGGGAACCGCTTGCGCATAACTTCCAGGACGCCCTCGGCCGCAGGGCGGGGTGTTTGCTCCCGCCCCCTTCCTGGGTCGGGTCCCACCGACCCATTCACCACCTTCCGTGGCCGGACGTGGGCCCCCCCGTCCGGCCATACCTCTCTTGTTGGGGCTGTTGGTGGCCGGGCCCGGTCCCGTCCGGACCCGGCCAGCCCCAACGCTCCTGACCGAGGTTTACGGGGGGCGGAGGGGTCAGTTTAGCCCCTCCGCCCCACTCGGTCAGGAGTCACCATTCTCGGGGAGGGGGATGAGCGGCCTAAAAACCCGCCCTTGCAGGCCGGCCGCCCTGTCCCCCTCCCGGAGGCGCCTGGTGTGACTTCGTGTCACAGGGGGGGAGTCGCGCCTTGCTGCGCGGCCCCCCCGCCTATTCAGGCGCCTCCTATCTCCCCCCGGCCGGGCCCTCCGTTGTGCAGGAGGACCCGGCGG
>NW_022639507.1:541475-552659 GCF_010583005.1 Odontomachus brunneus | reverse complement strand
CGGACTCGCTCGTCCGCCTCCTTCTGCGACAACACTGCGTCGCAGAAGGAGGTGACGGCGGACCAGCCCTCGTCTCCCCCAAGCATGGCCCTGATAAGGGCCGGGGGAGAGAGGTCCGCTCCCACCACATCAACTAGGACCCGGCGCTCACCCACCCACGAGGGACATTCCTCGAGGGTGTGCTGCGCCGAGTCCACCTCAGCTCCACAGTGGTGGCAGCGGGAGGTAAGCTCCCTTCCTATCCTGTGCAGGTACTCACCGAAGCACCCGTGTCCGGTGAGTACCTGCGTTGTCCGGAATGACAGCTCTCCGCGGACCCTGTCAACCCATTGTTGCAGACAGGGCCGGATGGCCTCGGCGACCCTCGTTCCCGACCGGCCCGTCGCCCCCTCAAGGTGGAGTGTCCACCTGAGGAGGAGCCGCTGACGGGCCTGGTCCTTTGCCAGTCCTATGGCCCTGGCCAGGTGTTGTTGGCCTCCCCCGGCGCGGAGCTCTCTCACACGCCGATAATTTTCGGCGTGCATTTCCGCAAGGAGCTCCAGCGGGGGGAGGCCGGCCAGGGCCGTGGCGGCCATATGTGACGCCGTCCTGTAGGCCCGGGCGAGGCGAGTGGCGACCCACCGTTGTGCACGGTGGGCCAGCGCTATTGTGCGCTGGTCCGTCGCCATCGCGCTCGCCCAGACCGGGGCCCCGTAAAGGGCCATGGAGTGGACGACGCCAGCATATAGCCGCCGCGCCTTCCTCTTTGGGCCGCCGAGATTGGGCAGGAGGCCACCTAACATATTGGCCACCCTGCCCAATTTGGGGGCCAGAAGCTCAAAGTGCTTCTGGAACCCCCATGTGCCATCCAGGACGAGTCCCAGATATTTAATCGTGGGACCCGCCCTCACGGAGACACCGTCAATCCGGATTTGGGCCTTAGGTGGGGCCCCCCTGGAGCCATCATGCATAAACATGACCTCCGATTTAAGGGGGGCCACCTTCAGGCCCATTCTACTTAGGGAGCTTACCACCTGGTCCACCGCCAGACGTCCCATCTCGAGTGCGTCCCGCCAGCCCCTGCCCCCGGCTAACACCATCGTGTCGTCAGCGTAGCAGACGACGGTGCAGCCGGGGGGGAGGGCAAGACGGAGGACTTGATCGTATGCGATGTTCCACAGTAGGGGTCCTAGCACGGACCCCTGCGGAACACCGCGATACACCGCCCTTCCGCACTGGAGCTCCGACTTATTGCGGAACTCCAGTCTTCCATCCCGGAAGTAGTCCCGTATTATGGAGACCAGGTGGGGGGCGATTCTGAAGTGGGCTAACCCCGCCTCCACCTGGTCCCAAGGGAGGGAGTTGAAAGCGTTGGCGATGTCGAGGGACACCGCCAACACCACTCCCCCCCCCTCACGACGGCCTCCGAGAGGGACCGGACGCGCATAATCGCGTCCACGCTCGACCGTCCCCCCCGGAAGCCGTACTGCTCGGTGTTGAGCGTAGGACTACTCCGGAATGCCAAAGAACAACTGGATCGAACCACCCAAGGGGCACAACTGTGTCGAAAACACCACGGGCCATCGAAATCCTAATCTCTGAATCCAATAAAGGTTGAGGGAGCCTCCTATTCTTAAATGACTTCAAAATGCGCCACACAGTGGCAGAATCAGTCCTTGGATCAATTGAGAAACAAAAGTCTCTGAACGAATCCAACTTAATGTTTAACCATTTTTTTCTAACTTTAGCAACAATAATACGATAATTTGATAAATTGGTAAGAGAGGGATTGCCTAGAAAAACTTTGGGAGCGGTGCACTTGGACACGGTGCATTTGGACACAGCCAATCACAGCACCGTGTGATTAGAGACATTTGTAGGGTCCCTTGGAACAGCGACTTGTGATTGGACTGTGTCCAATTGCCCCGTGTCCAACTGATATACACCCGTTGCCATGCGGACCATATAAGGCAATTTTCTCGCGTATTCGGCAGCCGCAACCAACCAGCGAGCGACCTGTCGTCAAACGCTTTTTCACGGAAGCTTCACGTCGCGCAAAATACCTCGATCAGTTGTTTCGCGGCGACTTCGACGGATTCGTCGAGATCGTCGCCAATACGACGGATAGTCCGGAGTTCAATTGCGGATCTCGGGCCGGCTATCCTGTCATGACCGCGGAATCCGCTGCGCTTCCACCTCGAGCGAGATGGGTGTATATCAGTTGGACACAGGGCAATTGGACACAGTCCAATCACAAGTCGCTGTTCCAAGGGACCCTACAAATGTCTCTAATCACACGGTGCTGTGATTGGCTGTGTCCAAATGCACCGTGTCCAAGTGCACCGCTCCCGAGCGAGATTCGAGGCTCGCAGTTTCGCCGCGACTTATCTAGAGCGCCGGAGAATTAAAACTCTCTCGGGCCGGCTCTCTTCTCTCGCGCGCAAGTCGGCGGAATTCGCCCGCCGTTTGCCCTTCGCGCCGTGCTCGCGTCAGTTCGCTTTGCCTCCGCTGCATCCGCAATTGCAGAACACGGCAAACTTGACCGTGGTTCGGCGTGCATTGTCTCTGTCTCGTAACAAACAATGTGTTAGTGCGTTAAGTTCTTTGTGGATCTCTTCAACCGTGTAAATCTTTTGTATTTTCTTATTTTGTCAAATTGCTCGCGAGTGCGTGGGTTTGACGGGGCGCGGACGCGCGTGCCAGGGACGCGGAAGATATCCGTCGCTCGCGCTCAAGATCTCCGTTCGCGGAGCATCGGTTAAGCGCTCGCCAAAATCTCCGCCGCGATCGGCTGACCCGGCCGTCGGCACTCTGAA
The DNA here is from genome assembly GCF_010583005.1 of Odontomachus brunneus. Taxonomy (NCBI): domain Eukaryota; kingdom Metazoa; phylum Arthropoda; class Insecta; order Hymenoptera; family Formicidae; genus Odontomachus; species Odontomachus brunneus. The sequence continues at coordinate 549,864 of NW_022639507.1, read as the reverse complement.
GATCTCCGTTCCGACCTTCTTGACCGTCGAACCTCGCTCTAGAGTGACTCTGTGCATCGTTTTAAAGCAAACAGTGATCGTCTCGACAAAGTCTCAATTTCTTCTCCTGGCTCACCTTACCTCACCGCGCCCTGCGCTAGGCGAAATCAGCGCTCTCGATCGCTGCCCGACGGACGCTCAACCCGTCGGATCCGCGACAAGATGATATTTTTTAGAAGTAGCCCAAGCATTCAACCAATAAGTGTTGCATCTTTTCTTAAACAAAGAAGTCTGCCAAATGTAGATAATTCAGATCCGGATAATTCGGGAGCGTCCCAGATGCGCACATTGACAAACGGATACAGCCAACCACAACGCCGTATGCCTAGAGATATTCGAGAGACTCTATAAACAACGACATATGATTGGATGTGTCCGTTTGTCAATGTGCACATCTAAAACTCACTCGATAATTCTGACTCAGAAAATCTAAAGAGTCCATCTAGAAAAAAGAAAACTAAGAGACAAAATAATACGCTTACATTGCTGTCAGTATTTATAAATAACGCTAATGCAAAAGAAGAAGTGTGTGAGAGACGACATAAGGAAACATTAGAGGTTCTTAATAAAGCTATTATTTCTCATGAATCCCAAATGAAGCAACTAATTGAAAAGTTGTAAATTTGTTTCATACTGACTGCTATTGTTTGTGTATGTTATTTAATTTCATTCATAGGAATTCAGAAAAAACTTTGTTTTATTTGCTTACTTTTGTTGAAAGTTAATGTTTTCAATATAAAATTTATTACGTTGCTTAAAAGAAGATTTTAGAAAAAAAACGCAAAGAAACTTATTATTTCCTATTTGTTGCAATATTTAAGTTATATTCTTAGCTTTGTAATATTACACGATATTTTATCAATGACTATGCTTATATATAATCAGCGATTCTAGTTTTTTATTTAAGGCTTGATGATATGCGGGTCTACACTTTTTGCTGAATGGTAGATTTCATGACATAGCTAAAATATATAAATATATGTTTTATATGTTAAAAAATATGCACTGAAAGATTTATATTTATTTTAATTAATTTGTTGTTATTTGTAAGTAGCGCAAATTAACAAATATAATGCAATATTTAAATTATGTTTTTAACCTTGCAGTAATATACGATATTTTTTCAATGACTGTGCTTATATATAATCAGCAATTCTAGTTTTCTATTTAAGGTTTAATGATATGCTGGTCTTCATCTTTTGCTGAATGATAGATTTTATAACACAGTTAAAAAAAAAATATATATTAAATAATATGCAATTAAAAGTTTATTACGTTGGATAGTTTATAGTGGGCCTGCCTACAGACGGGGAGGACGAGGAGGTCGGGGTCACGATGGGAAGGCAGGGTGGCCGCCGAGGGGGCTTACCGCGAAAAGCGGGACGCCCTCAAGGCGGCCATCGCTGCGGCTAAGGCCCGTGCCTGAGATAACCTGGTCTCCACCATCGACAGGGACCCGTGGGGGCGCCCATATTATATTGTGATGAGACGTTTGCGTTCTTGGGCGCCTTCGCCGACAATATCCCTGGATCCCGGCTTCCTCAGTGAGGTAGTGAGGACCCTCTTTCCATGTGGGGAAGCTTGCATTCCTCCCTTGAGGGCCCTACAGACGAGGAGGACGAGGAGGTCGGGGTCACGGTGGTAGAGATAGACAGGGCTGTCAGGAAGCTCGGCGCCAAGAAAAAGGCGTCGAGGCCTGACGGTATTCCGGGCACAATCTGGGTCTTGAGGCGATGGGGAGATGAAGAGTCGCATTATGCCGCTTTTCACCTCCTGCCTGAGAACCGGGGTGTTCCCCAGCCCCTGGAAGAGGGCCAACTTGGTCCTCTTCAGGAAGAGGGGGAAGGCGGAAGACAGCCCTTCCGCATATAGGCCAATATGCCTGTTGGACGAGGCGGGCAAATTATTCGAGAGAATAATACACGCCTGCCTCGTCCGGTACTTATCCTGGAGCGTCAGGTAGCTCAGTGGTTTAGAGCTGTCGTCCGGCAAGCGAAAGACCCGAGTTCGAGTCCCGGCCTAGCAAGACCGCGCTCTCGATATTTTTCTCTTTCTGGAACGAAAAAGATACGCAGATCTTGAACGCACGGCGTTCCGCCGCTACCTAGTATGCCCTCCTCCTTCTATGGTAGTCCCACGCTCAGCACTGAACAATACGGCTTCCGGGAGGGACAGTCAAGCGTGAACGCAATCCTGCGCGTCCGGTCCCTCTCGGAGGCGGTGTCGCCCTGGAGATGGGGCGTCTGGCGGGGGACCAGGTGATAAGCTCCCTAAATAGAATGGGCCTCAAATCCCCTCAAATCGGAACTCATGTTCATACATAATGGGTCCAGGGGGGAGCCGCCTAGGGCCCGAGTCCGGATCGACGGTGTCTCCGTGAAGACGGGTCCCACGATAATCTGGGACTCGTCTTGGATGGTACATGGGGGTTCCAGAAGCACTTTGAGCTTCTGGCCTCCAAGTTGGGCAGGGTGGCCAATATGAGGTGTATATCAGTTGGACACGGGGCAATTGGACACAGTCCAATCACAAGTCGCTGTTCCAAGGGACCCTACAAATGTCTCTAATCATACGGTGCTGTGATTGGCTGTGCCCAAATGCACCGTGTCCAAGTGCACCGCTCCCGCCAATATGTTGAGTGGCCTCCTGCCCAACCTCGGCGGCCCAAAGAGGAAGGCACGGCGGATGTATGCCGGTGTCGTCCACTCCATGGCCCTGTACGGTGCCTCGGTCTGGGCGAGCGCGATGGGGACCAACCAGCACATTCTAGCGCTGGGACACCGAGCACAGCGGTGGGTCGCCATCCGTCTCGCCCGGGCCTACCGGACGGCGTCGCATACGGCCACCACAGCCCTAGTCGGCCTCCCCCCGCTGTGGCTCCTTGCACAAATGCACGCCGAGAATTATCGGCGTGTCAAGAAGCTCCGGAGCGGGGGAGACCATGAAAATCTGGCCAGGGCCATAGGAATGGCGAGAGACCAGGCCCGTCAACGACTCCTCCTCAGGTGGAGCCTCCACCAGGAGGGAGCGACGGGCCGGTCGGGAATGAGGGTCGCCGAGGCCATCAGGCCCTATCTGCAGGAATGGGTAGACAGAGTCCGCGGAGAACTGTTTTTCCGGACAACGTAGATACATCGGACACAGTTGTTTCGGTGAGTACCTGTACAGGATTGGCAGGGAGCTTAACTCCCGCTTAACTACCACTGTGGTGCCGAGGTGGATTCGGCGCAGCACGCCCTCGAAAAGTGGGGAGCGGTGCACTTGGACACGGTGCATTTGGACACAGCCAATCACAGTACCGTGTGATTAGAGACATTTGTAGGGTCCCTTGGAACAGCGACTTGTGATTGGACTGTGTCCAATTGCCCCGTGTCCAACTGATATACACCCACCAGGGCCATGCTTGGGGGAGACGAGGACTGGTCCGCCGTCACCTTCTTCTGCGACACCATCGTGTCGCAGAAGGAGGAGGCCGAGAGAGAAAGGAGGGGCGAAGCTGCCTTTCGGGACAGGGTGAGGCGCCGCAGGAGAAGAGCGACGCCTCACCTACCAGCGCACCAGCGCGGAATAGAAGGGCGGCGCACCCGTGGGCGGGGAGAGGACGTCACTACTAGCGTTCCCTCCGTCGGGGTACCTGCGGGTGCGCTCCCCCCTCCCCAGTACCGCCGGGTCCTCCTGGCAGCGATCGCCGAAGGACTCGGCGGGAGGAGTTGCGCCTTGCGACGCGTCTCCTCCGCCCGACCAGGTGCCTCCTACCTCCCCCCCGCCGTCGTAACCTCGGTCAGGAGTGTAGGGGCGGGCCGGATCAGGACGGGCTGGACCCGGCCCAAAAGGCCCCTAACTGGAGAGATGTGACCGGACGGGAGGAGGGGGCCCACGTCCGGTCATGGAGGTGGGTGTATATCAGTTGGACACAGTCCAATCACAAGTCGCTGTTCCAAGGGACTCTACAAATGTCTCTAATCACACGGTGCTGTGATTGGCTGTGTCCAAATGCACCATGTCCAAGTGCACCGCTCCCATGGAGGTACACGGGCCGGGGGAGAACTATCTTTCTCCCCAGAAGGGAAGGGGGCGGGGTTTTCTGATTTTTTTTCCCGACCGGCGGTTGAGGGCGTCCCGGAAGTCATGCGCAAGCAGTTTCCGGGGCGCCCTCGCGATGGCTGCAAGGGGCCCGGCAGAGGTTTTAGTGGGTAGGCCCCCTCCGGCGGTTAGTTCCGGAGGGGAAGAGTCCCACACTATCCCTGGGAAAGTCCTGTATTTTCCGGGGGTGTGCGTAATGCATTTCCTCTGCCTTAACAAAAAAAAAGAAAGGATAGTTTATAGTAATATTATTATGAAATATATTCCTAATTTTCTTATAAATATATTACTTCTTTACACTCGTATTTCAAAGTATTTATCTCAAAATTCTGAGTGAGTCCCAGATGTGCACATTGACAAACGGACACATCCAATCATATGTCGTTGTTTATAGAGTCTCTAGAATATTTCTAGGCATACAGCGCTGTGGTTGGCTGTGTCCGTTTGTCAATGTGCGTATCTGAGACGCTCCCAAATTTCTTACATACTCTGATATTTGGTACTATGATATTTGGTACTAAAACATTTCATATAAGATTTTGTACTTTTTATTCTTTTATTTCTATAAAACTTATACATCTTATTATTTTAGCTAAGTAATCTAAATAAATGTCAGAAAAATGATATGTGATAGATGAAGAGAATGATATGGGGGTTAAATATAAAAACAATATAAAAAAATAATATTTTGAGATTTATATTTTATCACATTGATACCTTATTGTCATAAGCTAATGACAGTAAAGATTACTTTACTGTCTTTTAGCAAACTGAAGACATAAATAATTTCGTTTAATTTCACCAGGTAATTCTATGCCATGATACATTTCATTTTGTCTATTATCGTTATCATCATCATGATCATAATTTTCTTCTTTACGTTGCTATCTTCCTTCTTCTATCAAATTTTCCACATTATCATTAATACCTTCCAAACAAATATTGTGTAAAGGTGCGATTTCACGCAGCGAATAAAAGCTGGCGTTTTACCTCACTCCATCAATTTTCACCGAATTTCACCGAATAAACGCTCAAAGTTCGACACAGTCCAACTTTTAATGAATAAAAGCTGGCGTTTACCACTACTCCATTAATTACCGCTAAAAAGACGAATGAAGCAGACAAATGCTCAAAGTTCGACACAGTTCAACTTCTAGCGATTTAACTGGATCAAGTAATTGTAATTAATTAAGTGAATAAAATAGGCCATATAAACTTGGTGAAAAATTTTTCATGCATAATTATGTATGAAATTTGTCCATACATAATTATGCATAATCGTATAACATTATATATCATTATACACAATTATGTATAACAATATGTATAATTACATATAAATCTATGCGTAATTATGTAACATTATATATGAATTTATATATATAATTATACATGATTATATGTATTAGTAGAATGTATGAACATGGACAAATTTGATATATAATAATATATAATTATGTATAACTATATATATAATTCTATATAATTATTTATGAAAAATTTTTCATTGGGAAAACAGCAAATTATAATAAAAACAAGAAATTATGGCTGAAGGGTCTGATAAATTGACAACGCCCGATAATACAAACGAAATTAGTATACAGGGTCATCGAAAAGTATCGGACCCCCCTAATATCTTCAGTTAGAATGCATTTTGGAGAAAATGTCCAGTAGCAAAGTTGTATGGTTTCAAGCGGGGAGTAAGATGATGACCTTGACTTTGACTTTGACCATGTCCTTCAAGGTCATTTCAAGATCAACCTTATTTTTTTAAATGGAACCCCGTAGATTTTATTGCATATTCTTATAGCTTATCTCGAGAGCTTTCCAAAACGCTAAAATAAAACATTTTTTCATTAAGTACTTTTTGAATTATAAAGGTTTGAAGTTAACAATTTTTTGACACAAAATGTAAAAAATCTTGTAAAATATTATTTAGTTTTCAGTAATTATAACCTTAATACTTTTGTGCGCGGAATAATGAGACCATTAATTGGTTTAAAGAAAATACATTAATCAAAAAGTGTTGGATCCCCCTAATATTTTCAGTAAGAATGCATTTTGGAAAAATGTCCAATAGCAAAGTTGTACGGCTTCAAGCGGTGATGCTAGTAGGCTAGGGTGTATATCAGTTGGACACGGGGCAATTGGACACAGTCCAATCACAAGTCGCTGTTCCAAGGGACCCTACAAATGTCTCTAATCACACGGTGCTGTGATTGGCTGTGTCCAAATGCACCGTGTCCAAGTGCACCGCTCCCAGTAGGCTACGGTGGAATACTGCGCGAAAGTGATCGCGAGAAGCTGCTCGAATGCGTGATGTCCGAAGGACATCTGCCCGAAAGCGTTGGCGGGGCCGATCTTTATTCTCTCACTCTTGCTGGCACCAATGTACGAGTTCTTGAACAAACAATACGGATCACTGATTTTAATCTTTGATGCAGTGCTGTCTTCTTCTTAGCGAGCAGCCGTCACCTCGTGGACGAAAACAAACAGCCCCAAAAATTAAAAAAAAGTACTTAATGAAAAAATGTTTTATTCTAGCGTTTTGGAAAGCTCTCGAGATAAGCTATAAGAATATGCAATAAAATGTTGGGGGTTCCATTAAAAAAAATAAGATTGACCTTGAAATGACTTTGTAGGACATGGTCAAGGTCAAAATCAAGGTCATCATCTTACTTCCCGCTTTAAACCAACTTTGCTATTGGACATTTTCTCCAAAATGCATTCTAACTGAAGATATTAGAGGGGTTCGATATTTTTCGATGACCCTGTATATTATATATGATCAGCGTATTTATATAGGTTATAACCTATAGGCTACTCTTTGTATCTTATTTATTTATATTAAATTGATTAACTTTTTTGTCTTATGCATTTTTTCTTTTTTAACAAATACATCGCTACAACTACAGCAGCTATATACTGTCTTCGAACTTCACCTATAATCGCCACTGTACATCTATAATATTTTATATACTCCATATCTCGATTATAACACTCCATTTTTATACTTATTGCAGTTTATACAGGAGGTTAAATGTGGTGAATAGGATATGGGCGACAGCGAACAGCGTTATAACGCTGCTTTGAACTATACTGAAGTGGGGATAAAACGCTAGCTTTTATTCGCTCCATGAAAAGGATACAGGTGATAGCGAACAGCTTTTAAACGCTGCTTTGAACAACGATGGAGTAGGGTGAAACGCCAGCTTTTATTCAATGCGTGATATCACACCTGAAGGGTGCCATTACATGAAATGCGAAAACGCGGAAACGCGGAAGACAAAGTCTTACTAGATTCGCTACGCGTTTCGCGTCTGTTTTGAGTACTTTATATTACATGAAGCATATTTTGAACGGAAAAGCGATATGGGAATTATAAAATATTAATTTTTAACGGTATTTATTAATTAAAATGCTTGTATTCAACAGAAAAGCTGAAAAAATAAACATATTAGTAAAAATTGCAGTAAATTAAGTTAATACAATTTTAAAAAAATAAATACAGATGTTTATTTGTCACCAACCCTTATAGAAATATCATACTAAAAATCATTGATAATTACTTTTTTTCAGTATTAAAAATACTGGATAATAAGTAATTATAAATGATTCTTAGTATGATATTTCTATAAGGGTAACCAGCGAAGCAATCCATGAAAAGTATATTTGTATCACAAATTGCTTGCAACACTTATAGAAATATCATACTAAGAAATACCGAAAAATTATTAGTGATTAAATATTACCAGTAATTCAATAATTTTTTGTCCAGTACTTAATTTCTGGTGAATACTAATAATAAAATCACTGTTAAATATTGATAGTAATCAAATATTGAGAATTATTATGCGAAGGTGAAAAATGAGAAAATCATAATGTTTACAAAAATATACTTATATTCCTAATTTTCTCATGTCTCATAAATTACTAGATATCGAAGGTTGTCAACACATTCCAAACTTTCATGAATTCTCCTGCGATAATTTCGATCACAAGCGGTATATACCACTGGTCACACATCCATGTCCTGACCGCATTAAACTGTTGCTTAACCTGACGATCGAGCGCGCACGCGGTGACTCTGATGACTCCAACGTTTTTACAATTCATGCTTATATAGTGTATCCTTATATTGTTAATACACAGTATATTATAACATATCTAGCAAACACCAAATAATAGTTATATAATTTTTACTTGTTGTTTATTGGATAATTTGTTGATAGATATTGAAACAATGCAACATTCGATATGCGATGAA
>NW_022639507.1:540891-541356 GCF_010583005.1 Odontomachus brunneus | reverse complement strand
GTATTTTCTCCGAAAAAACGGTATAAGAAGTATAAAAAATATGCAATAAGACAAATTAATGATTGTCACTAACGAGTGCTATTCTAAGTACTATTCTATAAGTATTATTGATGTAAAACATTACTGAATTTGAAATACAAGTAACAAAAATAACTAGTAAATAAATAAAATATATTATATTCGTAATATTTTTTTAAATATTACTGCAATATTGCTAAAGTAATATTGCAAATTAATGTCACTGTAAAGTCTCTGCAACATTGCACTGCAATATACAATCTTGCAACGTTGTAGCAATGTTGCTGCAAGCTTCTGTGCTGTATGGGCATTGCTGAGATTCGAGCCTGAGACCTCTTCCAGATAGATAGCAGACACGTCAAAATGACATTAAAAACTAAGTAAGTTCAGGATAAAAAATAATTAAGGAATGATCAAAAATATCGTGAGAATATCGTCAAAATGATA
>NW_022639507.1:540336-540733 GCF_010583005.1 Odontomachus brunneus | reverse complement strand
TCCAATCACAAGTCGCTGTTCCAAGGGACCCTACAAATGTCTCTAATCACACGGTGCTGTGATTGGCTGTGTCCAAATGCACCGTATCCAAGGGCACCGCTCCCTTTTAGACGACTTAATTACGTTTTATGACGTCTCTAAACGTCAATAATGCGTTTTTAAGACGTTATACAGAAACGTCATTAAGATGTCACAAAAAAGACGTTTTAAAGACGTCGTTATTTAGTCACTTGACGTCATTCGACCAGTTATGACCAGTTTTTTACGTCATTTTGACGTAAGTCTGTTACTTGGGCTGATTCTTGTGTCGTTTACCTTACCTACTCCATCACTGTCACGTTGATTGAGAGACGCTTTATATTGTGTACATATGGTATATCCATATACGAAAGCATAT
>NW_022639507.1:539496-539781 GCF_010583005.1 Odontomachus brunneus | reverse complement strand
TATTTTTTTCATGTGCAATATTTATGGAAATATTTACAAAATATTAATTTTTTGTTTACAATAAATATTATGGAAAATATTTAGATATTTAGATATTGCTATATTTTAATAATATTTTAAAAAAGTAATTCAAAATAAATATTTATAAATATTTATCTAATAACTTACTAATATTGTATGTTGTCTGGGTTAATCTTAACAGTACTTTGCGTAAGTATTTCATCACTTAGCAAAGTATTATATATTAGTATTTAAATATTGATAATGTTCTGCGTAAGTATTTTA
>NW_022639507.1:539322-539482 GCF_010583005.1 Odontomachus brunneus | reverse complement strand
GATTGAGAGACGCTTTATATTGTGTACATATGGTATATCCATATACGAAAGCATATGATTTATTTAAAAGAAGAGAATAGATTCTTTTAAAATATGTGTTTTAAAAAGTATGTAGAAAGTATATATAAAAAATATTTACATGTTTTAAAAGTAAGTAAAC
>NW_022639507.1:538541-539312 GCF_010583005.1 Odontomachus brunneus | reverse complement strand
AAAATAAGTAATTAATCAATGATTCTTAGTATGATATTTTTATAAGGGTAATATACTGTGAACACTATAAGGATACATTATATAAGCGTGAATTGTGTAAGAACATCGTTGGAGTCATCAGAGTCACCGCGTGCGCGGTGATCCGTCACGTTAAGCAACAGTTTAGTGCGGTCAGGAGATGGGATGGTGCGGATGTTTTTCTCTACCGCTTGGGATCGATATTATCGCAGGAGGATTCATGAAAGTTTGGAATGTGTTGACAACCTTCGATATCTAGTAATTTATAAGACATGAGAAAATTAGGAATATAAGTATATTTCTGTAAATATTTTGATTTTCTCATTTTTCACCTTCGCATAATAATTCTCAGTATTTGATTACTATCAATATTTAACATTGCTTTTATTATCAGTATTCACCAAAAATTAAGTACTGGCCAAAAAATTACAGAATTACTGGTAATATTTAATCACTAATAATTTTTCAGTATTTCTTACAAAGGGAACCCGGCAGTCTCTCATCACCGATTTGAATAAAATTTTATGGGTGTGTAGTATGCACTCATACATTTACTCCTGTAAAACCGTAGGACCCACTATTGAGGCATTCTCGAGAAATATTTTTTTAAATATTTCGAGAAAAATTTTTGTCCCTATAGTACCGTTACGGAAAAGTAAACTTCGAGCTAGCTGCGTAGCGTCTATGGTAAGACGTAGACTACTACGCTCGGGGTTGCAGGTTCGATTACGTGAATAATTTTTTTTTTTTTTT
>NW_022639507.1:538259-538504 GCF_010583005.1 Odontomachus brunneus | reverse complement strand
AATCATTGATAATTACTTATTTTCAGTATTAAAAATACTGGATAATAAGTAATTATCAATGATTCTTAGTATGATATTTCTATAAGGGATATTTCTAAAATATTGCTAAAGTAATATTGCAAATTAATAATACTGCAATATCTCTGCAACATTGCACTACAATATGTAATCTTGCAACGCTGTAGCAATGTTGCTGCAAGCTTCTGTGCTGTATGGGTTGTTGTTACATCAGATGAGGCAAAACA
>NW_022639507.1:538039-538249 GCF_010583005.1 Odontomachus brunneus | reverse complement strand
AATTTTTTAATAAGTAATTTGTATGTTAAATAAATATTTTTCTTAATCAAAGAATTTAAAAATGCTCATTTATTATTAATTAGTATTAAAAATACTGGATAATAAGTAATTATCAATGATTCTTAGTATGATATTTCTATAAGGGTTGGGCACGTATTATACTGAGATATTATACATTGTATTATACATTGTATTATACAGTATAATACA
>NW_022639507.1:537826-538029 GCF_010583005.1 Odontomachus brunneus | reverse complement strand
CCCTTATAGAAATATCATACTAAGAATCATTGATAATTACTTATTTTCAGTATTAAAAATACTGGATAATAAGTTATTATCAATGATTCTTAGTATATTTCTATAATTAATAGAAAATTAATTACAAAAAATAAGTAATTAAAAAAAAATAAGTAATATTTTAGCAACACTAGTAATACATTTGACGAAGGAAACGGACTTTT
>NW_022639507.1:537686-537816 GCF_010583005.1 Odontomachus brunneus | reverse complement strand
AATAAGTAATTATCAATGATTCTTAGTATGATATTTCTATAAGGGTTGGGCACGTATTATACTGAGATATTATACATTGTATTATACATTGTATTATACAGTATAATACATTAATTTTGGGTTTAATTTT
>NW_022639507.1:537433-537676 GCF_010583005.1 Odontomachus brunneus | reverse complement strand
GTTATAAAGTGAAAAGTTATTAAAATGTGACTTAAATACTTCATCATTGTATAATGGTACAACCACTTCCACATAGTTTTTTAACCGAGGTATTGTTTTTTTTATTGATCCAATCATTACGGATAAATACTTTTCTAATTTTTCTTTATATAAGTTATTTGTTTCGTTATCATCAAAAACATCTAATAAAACTAATATTTGAGCAAATACACAAATTTCCTTATCTTTATCCTCCATTTTTAT
>NW_022639507.1:537072-537423 GCF_010583005.1 Odontomachus brunneus | reverse complement strand
TTGGGTTTAATTTTGCTTTGAACGCTTACGCGCTTTAAGCGCTTATAAATATCGCTCACGTCGTTCACTTTGGCATTATAAGCGCTTAAAAACTACATATTGACGTCATGCGTGATGTTATAACTCGCGCTTACATTCGCTTCTTCTATCGAGGTAGGGCAGTAGAAGCGTGAGCACATATAAGCGCTTATTTTCCAAAGAGAACGATAAGTTAGATTGCGTCGATGAAATCGACGCAATCTAACCTCCAATATAAATCTTAAAGTGAAATAGTGTTTTAAAATGACTTCCAACGAGAGTAACAAAACTAGAGTAACTTTGCAAGATGTTACAAATAATAAACTGTATACA
>NW_022639507.1:528569-537062 GCF_010583005.1 Odontomachus brunneus | reverse complement strand
TTATGATCTTTTCGATGAGTGCGCTTAGAAATCAAAGTAACCGGGCAAAATAGCGCTTATAAGTGTAAGCGCTTTAAGTATGTGAGCGTCCAAAACGAGCGCACCCTTTATACATATTATTGTAACGTCCGGACTTATTTTGAAACATTAATAATATATTAATATAGATCGGAGGCCGACTTGTCTGATTTCAGACATCACTAGATATTTTATATCTATGTTATTAGACGTAAGTATGTGCGCATATGTATATTCGCGCACGTTAAATATTATAATTAAAATTATAACGCTGAACACTGCGTGTCGTTAGAGAGTTTTAAAATTGATGGATCAACTGTAGACAAGAGAAACCGTAATCGTTCAATGCGATAAGGCGTCCCGCTGGGGTGTATATCAGTTGGACACGGGGCAATTGGACACAGTCCAATCACAAGTCGCTGTTCCAAGGGACCCTACAAATGTCTCTAATCACACGGTGCTGTGATTGGCTGCGTCCAAATGCACCGTGTCCAAGTTCACCGCTCCCACATTATACTTCCTGTGGCGTTATCTCTTCCGGTATTCACAGCCAGTATTGAAAATCTATAGTTTATGGCCGGTATTCATAGGCTTGGTTTACATCGTGCATTTGATACGCGTATTAAATAGTAACTTTCTATTAGATAATATTAATATCGACGATGTATATAAATAACGGTATATTAAACTGGTATAATACTGATCAAGAAGACTTATTATATCGATTGAATGCGTCATCGTTGATATGCATTGTCAATATTAACATTATTATGACATTATTACATACATTATACATTATTATAACATTATTACATAATAGAAAGTTACTATATAGTACGCATATCAAATGCACGATGTAAACTAAGCCATTGGCCGCGTTCAGTAGAACAAGTGATCAATAAGCGCTCAGGGAGCTCTTGTATATGATTTGGCATATTCTTTTAGATCACCAACTATACTCCAATCAGATGCAAGAGCTCACTGAGCGCTTGCTGATCACTTGTTCTACTGAACGCGGCCATTGTTATCGCATCGAATCTTATTTCAAGACTATCTTAAGTAATGTCTTAAGATGCGAATACGGCTCTGTGATTGGTTCATGACATCTTAAAACAGTGTCCGTGTTCCGTTTTTACTGGCAGTGCTGTCTAAATGACATCATGGCGGTATACTGCCACAGCCATTCTGAAATTAATTTAATGCTGCCAGAACAATTGTAACGTCGTATTTCGGAACAACTTGCAGTACACTGCAAACAGCAGCTAATCTTTGTTTGTATCTACGATATTCCGCTGTGATTTAAACAATATAATATAAAAATGAATAAAAATGTACAAATGTCTATTTACTTCACTTCAATCATAGAAGCAGTATGTGAAAGCAGTGATGACAGCGATGATAGTTCCGATGAAGATGAATTACTAAAATTAATATATCCTGCTGCACAAATTATACGACCGCGTATAAAAAATTATTTAGTTATTGTTTATGAATATTCTAATACTGAATTTAAAAGTCACTTCAGGTAATGTAAATATTAATATTATATTTTGTTTGCTTTTTAAGTTTAGGATATTGTAATGCTTTTATATTTTTTATACTGCTGCAAACTTATAATAGTGAAAGAGAGAATATTTTTGTTAACAACTATTTTTTTAACAAAACTATTTTTTACTTGCAGGATGTCGCGTACAGTTTTTTATTTATTATTAAATTAATTTAACCGGAATTGGAAAAAAATCTGAAAGATTTGGTCGGAAAACTATTGCTGCAGAAGATCAATTGTTGATAGCAATATGGTTTCTAGCAACACCAGATTCATATAGGTAATTTACACACACACACACACACACACACACACACACACACACTATGTATATATAATTAAAAAATTAATATATATATAAAAACCATAAAAAACACATTGAATACATTGATATATGAATCAGGATTATTCTCTCTCTATATGTATACAATTATTTTATTTATGTAATAGATCAGTTTGTGTGTGTGTGTGCGACCGATTTAACGTTGGACGAGCAAGTGCTTGGCGTGCTGTTATTTGTTTCCGCATCTAAAGGCCATTCTACAATAGGTGTAAGAATATGGCTATTAGGCTGTAAAGCCCATTTTACAATTGCGTGGTTGTAAGGGGTTGTATGTGATTATGACAACCAATCAGAATAAAGCAATCAGTAAATAAAACACTCGGATTGGTTGACTCTTACGATCACGACTACGCTTACGCAATTGTAGAATGGGCTTTAGACTCGAAATGAATTATTTTCATTCGCTGACAGCTTACGTTACATCCTTACAACCATATTCTTTAGGTTGCTTTCCAACAAAAGACACAAGTCGACACAAACATCATTCTATCTTTGTTCATTTAATGAGTAACAAAAAGTGTTTTCCAATTGCTTAACACATTTTGACACACTCGTACACAAAACCAGTTTATTGGTCACATATTATCTAAAATATCTTGTAAGATAATATACAACCAATAAACTGGTTTTGTGTAACACAGTTATGCAACTGGAAATCACCCATAGGGTTAAGATGTGTTAAGTAATTGGAAAGGACCCATAGATAGGATGATACTTGTGTCGACTTGTGTCTCTTGTTGGAAAGCAATCTTAAGCCCATTCTACAATTGCGTAAGCGAGTCGTCATCGTAAGAGTCAACCAATCCGAATGTTTTATTTACTGACTGCTTTATTCTAATTGGTTGTCGTAATCACATACAACCACTTACAACCACGTTCACGCAATTGTAGAATGGGCTTTAATAGCGTGCTCGACTGGCCCTGGGTTAATCGCTCCGAGAGCGATTAATGACGTCATAAGTCTCTATTAGCCAATCATAAAGCTTATAAATATTTGTTCGATCTATAAACGTAGGCTGAATAACCCACAGTGGTTAACCTAGAGCCAGTCAAACATGCTATGAGTAAAGTAGAGATGCCCGATTCTGAATCGATTTGATTCTTTCCCCAAAAATAGGCTTATTCGTGTTGTTTGCACTCTTCGCATTTTTCGTATTTAAAACTAGACAGAAGTATATTGGAATGTTTCGAAGAAGCAAAAACGAGACAAATCTCAATTAGAATTTCCTTGGTACCAACATAATCTCGAGACAAACCAACTCGATTGTTTCTTCTAAGTGTCTGATTAAATGTCCATCTCTCTTTAAAAGCGAAAAGTATGAAACATGCAAGCAGCACAAGCAACCCTTTTTCCCTAAATTTGTTAGGGAAAGAATCGAATCGATTAAGAATCGGGCATCTCTAGAGTAAAGCCAGCGGCATACGGGTTAGGCGAGTTTCCCGAAAAGTGGAAGGGATAATGTTGGTATCAAGGAAAATCTCTACACGATATAATTTAAAGATCTATTCTTTGTAACTGCACTGCTGAACTGGTGCAATAAATTGAAGTGAGGCAAGTATACGTTTTCTCATTCTAATCTTTTGCATTAGTTCAGCAGTGTGCAGTTACAAAGAACAGATCTTTAAATTATCGTGTAGAGATTTTCCTTGGTACCAACATTATCCTCTCTATTTTTCGGGAAACTGTCGCCTAACCGGCACACGATGCTTATTTTCATGCTGGATTGTTTGCTGGATGGAAATATTCTGTTCTGATTGGTGCATTTCTGAAGACGGACCAATCAGAATAGAGTATTTCCATACAGCAATCTTAGATATTACACGTTTTATGCGTTTTTATACATATACGTATTTTACCATATAATGTAAAAAACTCTAGAAATACTCTAAAAACCCAACCCTGCTCGACATACGTACACATTAGTACCTTTGTTCCAATCGAGTTGTGCACCACGTTATGGCTCCTGCACACAGGACGCGATAATGCTTGCCGCGCGGCGGAAGTCCGTGCGACAGCCAATTAATGTGTTGTTTTTCCGTCAGAGCTAGAAGTTTATTACGGAAAGCAGCATATTGATCGCTGTCGTACGAACTTCCGCCGCGCGGCAAGCATTATGGCTTCTGCACACAGGATACGGTAATGCTTGCCGCGCGGCGGAAGTTCGCGCGATAGCCAATCAATATGCTGCTTTCCGTAATAACCTTCTAGCTCTTAGTCCTGACCGCGTCCTGTGTGCCATTAAGGAGCCATTAAGCCCATTCTACAATTGCGTGAACGTGAATGTAAGTGGTAAGCGATTACGACAACCAATCAGAATAAAGCAATCAGTGAATAAAACATTTGAATTGGTTGACTCTTACGTTCACGACTACGCTTACGCAATTGTAAAATGGGCTTTAAGCCCATTCTACAATTGCGTAAGCGTAGTCGTGAACGTAAGAGTCAACCAATCCGAATGTTTTATTTACTGATTGCTTTACTCTGATTGGTTGACGTAATCATTTACAACCACTTACATCCACGTTCACGTAATTGTAGAATGGGCTTTACACTTTGTGCATTTCTGTGTACGTATGTATCAAGTGGATTGTCGGGTCGAATGCCCCAACGTGCTTCTACTCGCTCCAACGCACTCTGATTGATCCGCGTAGTGACGTGAACCAATCAGAGTGCGTTGGAGCGAGTAGGAGCACTTTGGGACATGCGACGCGACAAACCTAAGATGTGTTAAGCAATTGGAAAGCACCCATTGCCACTCTCATTCTTCTCTTTGATCATTGGTCTATTCTTTTCAGCTGCATTGCTGAACTGGTGCAATAAGTTAAAGTGAGACAAGTATATTTTTCTCTCTCTAACTTATGCACCAGTTCAGCAGTGCAGCTGAAAAGAACAGATACAACTATAGACAGATTATTGAAGGAAGGAAGGGAAGGAACTATAGACAGATACACAAATAGCGAAAATTCCGGCCATCCGACCTAACCGCCGTTTGGACGTGTCCGAACACCTTCGGACCAGATTTTTTTGGAACTTGTACTTTGGTTGTACTTGTATCTTGATTGAAAGGACTAATAAGAGAGCAAAGTAAAATAAAGGGAAGGAAGTATAATAATAACGAGTTCTCCGAACACACCTATAGTAGCGATCAGCTGATATCATTTGCTAGTAAATTGAATTATAATTTGATATTCAGTGACGTTTGCATAAATCTGTTTATACTTTTTGGAGTATTTTACCATGATTAAGAATATTTACATCCCTCATCTGTGTTACGTTGAAGTATAATCGGTAAGGTTAAGTTTATATTGTTTTTAAATACTTAAAATATATACAATGTTAAGGTGTGCAAAGTTATTTTATTTTTATTGTTTATTTTTGTTGTTTATGTTTTTTACATTATTAGTTTCTATTACTATATATTATTCTTTTGTTTGTTTATTATACATTGCTCAGTTTTAACATTGTTTTAGATATATTGATTTTAATATTGTATTCATGTGTACAGTCTAATAGTATATGACTTATGATCTATACTTTACGTATAGATATATGACTTTTCTCTCATTTAAATAAGATATAATACAATGATTTATCTAAATAAATAAATAAGAAAATGTATATATATTTTTTTAGATATAGAAACATTTTTTTTTAGAAGTGAAAAATTGTTATTTAGTTAAACATTTATTGTCTTAGATAAATGATAAGTTTTGGATGTGTGTTGAAATATGTTTACATTATTTTGATAAGATCATCGAAATTATTTTATTTTTGTTCTTATTTTTCCTTATTTTTTCTATAATTGTAATCAGGAATTAACTGATATGCTATCATACTTAAGCTATTTTAAGGCAAGAGAAGGATATACAAAAAAATATAGTTTTTATAATTGACAATTGTACTATTTTCACAATTTTTCTGTTTTCTTCTTAATTTTTTTAATTGTTTAATTGTTATTATTTTCGAATACTAACTGTACATTTTCTTGTGCAAAAAACAAGTTTATAATACATTTATAATTTTTATTATAGGGCCAAATTATATATATAATTACTATAAACAGGATAATTCTAAAAATCAAAACTTTATATAGGAAATTTGATTTTCAAAGTATTAATTTATCATAACTTTTACACATGCACATAAAATGACAATTTAAAAATAAATATGTAGTAAAAAATGTCTTAATTTTTAATATAGAATATAGTCAGTATGCATAATGACAAGTGTACTCCATACATTAAACATTAGTGTTTAATTCCTTATGATATCTTATTAGATAATAAAGATTTTGTTTTTAATATAGGTATCTAATAAATGGTTGATGATTTCTTTAGATTAGATATTAGATAAACTATGCAAATATATAATACAGAAATCATATAGATATAGATATCCGAACTTTATATTTAGATATATATCTAGTCGTATTTGTCTAAATACATTCCAATACTGCAACCTAAGCAAGTTTACTTGACAATCAAGATGACATCAATGTTTGATCAGTACGAGCAGGCTTCACAGCGCTCTAAACAAGTGCTTGCACCACCGATTCGCCCAGATATTGTAAGTTTGTTACTACATTTTAATTAACAAGATGCATAAATTATATAATCATTTCTAAAAATTTCTATATTTAATAATACTAAATAAACTATGGAATACATTAAAAACATTAATATTAAAAAGATAAGAAAACAATTATCTTTGAATACTTCTTTTTTTCTTTGAGAATTTGAAACATTATCTTTCTATAAATTTATTTATTATACCTCAAATTTAACAATAGACCTTATATCTAGTTATATCGTAGAATACTGGGAGCTTTAACAGACTATTTATATATAGAATAATTGCTATATTTGTAAATGAACTTTACAGAGTACAGCAGGCTTTATTCAAATGAAATTGCAAGACGATAGCCCAATATTCACCAAGCAAAAAGTCAACTTTTTGCCATCTGACAAAATTCTTTACTTAGTCGTTAGCAGCAATACAATTGTGATTGCTATGGCTAACAATATTTTATTGCGCATTGATATGAAGCAGCCTGACAAGACTGAAGGTAGTTTGCAACTAATTATTTATTTTAATTTTTTTATTGAAGATTAAATGTTCAGGTGTAATATATATGATTGTTACAAAATTTTAATCATATATATGAATATTTACTTATTTATTTAATTATATATATGAATATTATATGTGAACGTAATTGAGATGAACACGTGTTAACAAAAGTTGACTCCATTAAAGAATATTATCTCTTCTTTATTAATAAATAGATAATCAAGAGATGTTTTATTTACAGAAATCGACATATCTAAGTATACATTGACTATGAAAATGTCCGGTTTGTTTTTGGATCCGTTGGGTAATCACCTACTCATAACATTAGTGTCAAGACATGGAGACAATGGCCCTCCTCCTGAGTTGTACTACTTACATAGGAAGACAACGAAACTCAAGCAAGCTGGTAAGTTCAACGGTCATGAAATCACTGCTGTCGGCTGGAACTTCTCCAACACTTCGGATACCAGTTCGGGGCCCATTTTATTGGGCACTTCCAAGGGTTTAATTTTTGAAACAGAGATTGGATTGGAGACTGACAAGATTTTTAACACCAGTTTGGAGCAATATTGGCGTCAGGTATGTATTACTATTACATATACAGATAAAATCGTTGTATCTCTGTTTATATCTAACACATCAATTAACATCAGCTTGGTTATTCATTCATAACATTAATCTCTTCAGCATCTCTCCCTTATTGTTTTTCTCTTACAAAGCTTCCGAATTATCTGCCTCTTTATGGTACAAAAGAGGTGGGAGGACTGGTGAGTTCTGCATTCTTTTCTTCCATTTTTGTACATTTATCATTTATACATTATATTACATATTTCACACATTTTTGTGCCTCTTTATGTGACAGAGGTAAATTAATTATAATTATTTACTAGTTTTCTGTCGCAAAAATGAAAGAATAATAATTAAATATTCTGTGTTATACACAAAATACACAGGATGTTATTTTATTATTAACATTTAAATATTTTGAAAAAGAGAAATTTACTGAAAAAATGTTTCAGACAAAAATTGTAAGATTTTAAGGGGGTATAAGATAGCACAATATAATAATATTATTGTCACTAAAATATACTTTAAAAATTACACTAAAGTCAACTTTTTAAAATGAATCATATAGTTATTTTAACATAAATCGATTTCTTTGTTTATTCTGCATATAAAAGTGTACTGAGTTAGAAATGATTAATGGAAAATTAATATTTTATGATATATTTTGTATCTTATATTAAATAGTTCACCGGTAATGGCATATGTTAAACAAACCATATGATTCTGTTTAAAAAGTCAAAGTTGATTTTAAAACAACCTTTAAAAAATATTTTAATGACATAATATTACTATCCTATGTGTGCTCAAAATCTTACAATTATTGTTAAAAACGTTTTTATTAAAGAATTTTACTTTTTCAAGTATATAAATGTCAAAAATAAAATAGGACACCTATGTGCGCGCGCGCGCACGCGCACGCGCACGCGCACGCGCACGCGCACGCACACG
>NW_022639507.1:521998-528559 GCF_010583005.1 Odontomachus brunneus | reverse complement strand
ACACACACACACACACACACACACACACACACACACACACACACACACACACACACACACACACACACACACACACACACACACACACACACACACACACACACACACACACACACACACACACACACACACACACACACACACACACACACACACACACACACACACACACACACACACACACACACACACACACACACACACACACACACACACACACACACACACACACACACACACACACACACACACACACACACACACACACACACACACACACACACACACACACACACACACACACACACACACACACACACACACACACACACACACACACACACACACACACACACACACACACACACACACACACACACACACACACACACACACACACACACACACACACACACACACACACACACACACACACACACACACACACACACACACACACACACACACACACACACACACACACACACACACACACACACACACACACACACACACACACACACACACACACACACACACACACACACACACACACACACACACACACACACACACACACTATACTATATACATGTATGTGTGTGTGTTCCATGCCACACACACACACACACATATTTTATATATATATATATATATTTATTTATTTATATATAGCATATAAACATGATATAGAATGTTTTTTCGAGAGATAATGGTTTTAGGTATTCGATATAGGGAAAAATAGCAAACCTCCAATCACTGGAATAGAATTTCATAAACTACCTAATTCTGATAAGTATATGATTATCGTAACCACTCTTATGCGCATTTATCAATACATCGGTGCCATTGCGAATACCGAGGAGAAACCTCTTCTGCAACAAGTGTTTTACAGATATCTAAACGCGCAAGGTAAACGAAAGTTAAATAGTATATAATTACAAAGAAAGTGTTTTCTTTCTTTCTTTCCTTAAATTCTAAAAAAGTTTATAAGGATTTTGTGATGAAGATTCAAGAAAATGTTATAATAATTAAATATTAGTAAAATTAACCACGATTTTATTGTTTTATTTTTTTGTTATATTTGTTTAAGCAAAAAGTAACTATGATTGTTACAGAGAGGTTTAGTGAAGTAATAAGTTCTCTGCCATATTCAAAGATGCAGTTTTATTATCCTTCCTTGGGTGCTCTACCAAAATCATTTGGATGGTTGACAGAGACTGGTATTCTATATGCCCAGGTACAACTATATTATCATGTCATTTTATGTATTCTAAACATTTAATAAGAATTAAAATACACAAAGAATGCGAAATTATATATAGAATGTTTGATACAATTTGCACGGTTGTTTTACTGAAAGGAGAGCTCATTAAATTGCATAAGAAAGTTTTGTACTATTCTGCAAGTAATCTCATGAATTTTTGAAATATTAATTATTGAAAATTAGAAAAACAGCAAATGAGCGCGCATGATGCGGTGGGATAAGCTAGTTTAGACTCCTCCAAAACAAAGTCTCATCTCTAAATAAAGACATCATAAGCCTAAAGAGCTCGTCTCATCGCATCATGTGCGCTTATTTAGTCTCTCTCTAATTTTCTATAATTAATATCTAAAGACACTCATGAGGTTGCTAACAAAATAGTATAGGACCTTTTCGTTCAGTTTATTAAATTCTACTTATATATGATAATGTACGAATCACGTCAGACACTTTGTGTATGTTCTTTTAGGTGGATGCAAAACCTGAGGGAAACAATGTGCTGATCAATCAGCAAATGCTGACGTGCCCGGAAACAAGTCTCATGGGCAGCAATGTGTCGCAAACTACTTCGACGCCATTATCTTTCGTACTGACAGAATTTCATACTTTGTTGTTGTACCCAGATCATGTGAAAGGCATATCGCTGCTAAATCAAGAATTAATATTTGAAGACGTTTACAACGACGTATGTGATCAATGCGATTGTAACTTATAATTGTGTTAAACAATTAGCTGCATTGAACTTTATTGTGAGATAAAAATATTTATCGTATACATATGATTTAACATTTAGGCAGTCGGCAAATTAATCGGTATCACTAAAGACCCTGCAACGAGGTCAATTTGGGCTTACAGCGAACGAGCTGTTTTCAAATATAGAGTCACGAAGGAAGATAGAAATGTTTGGCAGGTAAAGAGAAAGAGAGTAGAAATGTATTTTGAATATGATAGATCGATAGGTACATCTCAAGGATTATTTCAGGTATACGTAGACAAGGGTGAGTTTGAGCTTGCTAAACAATATTGTAAGGACAATCCCGCGCATATCGATCAAGTGCTCGTGAAACAAGCGGAAATGCTCTTCAAGAATAAAGAGTGAGTTTTACAAAGTACTTTGCTACTGTAAACTTTTAGTTTAGTCTCATCTCCTTTATCATATTTTGGAAATAAATTTGCAGATACGAGAAGAGTGCATTGATTTATGCGGATACGCACTCTTCTTTTGAGGAGATATCTTTGAAGTTCTTACAAGAGTGGCAAATTGAAGCTTTGAAAACGTTTTTGCGCAAGGTATTCTTTTAGTAATGAGTAAGAAATATCTAACAGCTTTATTCCTTATAATAAATATAATTACAACTCAATGATTTATTCTCGATTAAATTAAAATTAATTACGTTGTTCCTGACATTACTTTGCATTTATTTTTATACTTGTGAAAATATTTTATATTTTGTACTTTTCATGTTACATATGTCGCTTGTTTTCTTTTCGTCTATAAAGATTTTAAATATGATTAATTTAATGATTAAGTTAGAAATTTACTTTTAGAAACTCGATGGCTTTAAGATGCAAGATAAGACGCAGATAACGATGATCGTTATTTGGGTGACGGAATTGTTCATGAATCAAATGGGTGCTTTGCGCAGCAGTAATACATCCTATCTTCACGATCCGCACTATATAGAACTGCAAAACCAGTTTGATCAATTTCTCGCTATTCCTAAAGTTGAGGTATTTCACAAAAACGACCAAGTATTTTTACTGAATTTCATGTTTCTATATCTGATAAGACATAGAAATGAATAAATTTATTATTTTAAGAATTAATTTAAAACTTTGGTTGTGCAGGAGTGCATTAGAAAAAATCGCAACACGATATATGATTTAATGGCAAGCCATGGTGATAAAGAAAATTTAATAAACTTGACCGTGATGCATCGCAACTATGAGGAAGTGATTCGTCAGAACTTGTATAAGAGTGATTACGTAGGAGCACTTGGAGTGCTTAAAAATCAGAACAATAAGGATCTCTTCTATCAGTTCGCTGGAATCCTGTTGCAGGAATTACCACGACCCACAGTGGCTGCCTTGATTTCACAAGGCTCACTACTGAAGCCAGTCAAGTTGCTACCAGCCTTGGTCTCGTGCAATAGCGATGAGAAACACGTAAACAACAAATTATTATATTTATTTTTCGTTTCGAATATTATTCGTATTAACATTAATATTAATTTTGATGATATAGCAGTATAGTAATACATTGTCATGTTTTCGACAGGCGAAAGAAATTATAAAATATTTGGAATTTTGCGTGTATAAGCAAGGATCTCAAGAGCAAGCGATTCATAACTTCTTGCTGTCTTTATACGCGCGTCATAAACCGGATGAAGTAATGCGTTACATAAGCTCTCAAGGTACTATTTAAAGTCTTATGGGAAATTAATCTTTTAAGGATGGGAATTGATTAAAACGAGCTAATTTGTATCAAGAAAAATATTAATGCAAGATAGAATATTAGCGCAAGAAGATTATATTGTTTGTTTTTTAGTATAAGATGATCATATATTCTACGAAATATTGTGTGTGTGTGTGTGTGTGTGTGTGTGTGTGTGTGCGCGCGCGCGCGCGTGTGTGTGTAATGATACATACACACATTTGTATATATGTAATTTCCGAAACTCATAAAAATGCTTTATTGGCAATTGGCGACTTCCTGCTAGGCGCGCTACTTAGATTGCTCATTTACGACATCCGTCCTTAAAAACTTATTCTCGTCCTTAAAAAGTAAATTTGCTAGAATTTCGTATGATTTACTTCAACCGCATAAGAGTGGAATTCAATTGTACATTTGTCTAATTTGATTTACTACAAATTATTTTTAAAATATCTTTTTATGAGGCAATTCATCGATATTATATTTTCAGGTCAAGATATCAGTATGGTGCATTACGACGTGCATTATGCATTAAGATTGTGTCAGGAAGTTAGATTGACAGAAGCCTGTGTGCAATTATCAGCCTTGCTCGGTTTGTGGACTACTGCTGTAGATCTCGCACTTACGATCAGCGTGGATCTTGCTAAGCAAATCGCCGCTATGCCATCTGATCATGACGACGAGTTGAGAAAGAAATTATGGTTGAAGATAGGTAAACAACAAACTGTTTTTGATTAAGAATTAATTTAATTTAGATAAGAAATCCGATCCTCATAAATTTACGAGTATATATACCAACATAAAATATAGTTTTATAATTTGCACTGTTTTTCTGTATAATATTGTATAAAATTGCAAATGTTTTTACAGAGCAAAAGTATAAATGTCAATACGCGGAGAAAGAAAGAGGAGAGAGGGAGGGAAAGAGAGGGGTAGAGAAGGAGAAGTAATAACAGACTATAAATATTGTAAAAAGTTTTTAAAAACTTTATTTACACATATTTTTTGTTTTTGATACAATATTTGGTGTCTTTCCATTATTAGTATTACTTTTACTTTGTAAAAGCATTTGCAGTTCTGTGCAAACCAATAGAAAAACAGTGCAAATTACGCAACTACATTATGTCAGTATTCAGCATCCCTCTAATATTCAAATTTAAAATTTAATTATAATTCGTCATAAGTAATTTTTAATCGCGTTATTGCTACTTTCCAGCGGAGCACGTGGTACGAGAAAAGGACGATATACAACAAGCTATGGAATTTTTGCAGCATTGTGATCTCGTGAGGATAGAAGATATCTTGCCGTTTTTCTCCGATTTTGTCACAATCGATCACTTCAAGGAAGCTATTTGCAATTCTCTGCAGGTAAGGATAAACATTCTTTTTCAGTTTAAAATCATATGATTAGATTCCGAATCAAATCCTACTGATTTGAACTTTGAGTTCGGAACACTTCAGAGCTAAACGATTGCCGAAGACCGGATACTTCGGATTGTTGTGAATCATTCAGTGAAAGAAATAACTTTTTAAAAAGTTGAAAGCAAGTGAAACCTTATTATGCTAAAATATTTAAACGACATGAATATTAGGGCTATCATCGAAACAATTAATAATTGTTTATGTCAAAAACGGGTCGAAGAAATTCGTCAGACGTATATATGTTCTATATATAATCCACATCGATGGCATTTATCGGATGCATATAGATATCTATAGTACTCAAGTTAAGAACACTGTGTATATCCTATATTTTGATTTAGTTCAATACACACAGTTTAATTTAGTTCAATACACGACGCGCACACACACACATATACATTCACACATACATAAATATACGTACATAGTCACAGCCACGCACACATACATATATCTATACGAACATCGTTTCTATAAACTAAATAGAAAATTAATAAAAATTTAATCTGTAATAATAAGGATTTCCTTATAAACTTTCTTTTTGTTATCTTAACGCGATAGGAGTATAATCAGCATATACAAGATCTCAAAGAAGAGATGCAGGAAGCCACAAAGGCAGCGGAATTAATCAGAAAGGATATTCAAGCTTTTAGATCTAGGTACTGTTGGAAAACTCTTTGGAAATAATTTATCATTTTCTATAATTTTTTTGTACATAAAATTTCTAACTGAATTGTTATTACAACGTTATCGTATATAATATTACATTGAAAGTTTTGTTTCCGATCTAATTGTAGACATGTTTTTTTCAGATGCACCTTCGTGCACGCAAGAGACGCATGCAATACGTGCGAAGTGCAATTACTATTGCGACCGTTTTATGTGTTTCCGTGCGGCCACAAATTTCATAGCGATTGTTTAGTGGCGGCACTGACGCCGATGCTGTCCATGGATCAGAGAACAAAATTGGCTGATCTGCAACGACAGCTTACAGCCATCTCGAATCGGCCTGAGGATACTACGTCGGTGGCTTCCGTGTCTTTATCCACGAGAGACCAAATCAAGGCTGATATCGATGAACTGATCGCGTCGGAATGCCTCTACTGCGGAGAGCTTATGATAGAGTATGTTTTTGACTGGCATCGAATAATTCCATTCCTAAGCAGTAATAATAGATGGACCGGGTTATCTCGCATACGTACAGAATACTTTTTCAATGAAGACTTCATTCGCTTAGTTTTCGCCGAGCGTTTACGTTCATACGCGTATTAAATCAAAACTTTCTATTAAATAATTTTAATATTGACATGTCAACGACGATGTATTCAATTGATATAATGATATAATTGATATAATGCATCTTCTTGATGGATATTTAACTATAACGTTATGTAATATATATATATATATATATATATATATATATATATATATATATATA
>NW_022639507.1:517029-517832 GCF_010583005.1 Odontomachus brunneus | reverse complement strand
CCTGGGGAGTCGCATCATCCATCTCTTTTTAATGACGTCAGAAGCGAGAAAACGCATGCTAAAAATTCCTGCAAAATACGTCGAGATAAACAGATATATCCACAAAACGACATTTGCGATCGATTAAGTACACCTCTAAAATACTCCGTACACTTTCCTTTTGTTCTAAAAATCAATAGATAATCGGAAAATTAATATGACAAGATAATGAGGAAATTAGGTTAGAAAAGACGATTGCACGTCACATTTATTTTATAATTATCTGTTGATTGTTAGAACAAAAGGAAAGTGTACGGAGTATTTTAGAGGTGTACTTAATCGATCGCAAATGTCGTTTTGTGGATATATCTGTTTATCTCGACGTATTTTGCAGGAATTTTTAGCGTGCGTTTTCTCGCTTCTGACGTCATTAAAAAGAGATGGATGATGCGACTCCCCAGGAGCCTTAAAGTTATTTAATAAAAGGTTTAATTTAAGATTATTAAGGATATTAAGGTTATTTAAGAGGCCCTGCCATCTCGCCGCAGAAAGTTTGAATTGACGGTGGCGCCTAGCAATATCGAGAACATGAAAACTGCATTCACTTTGGGCGCTTGTGCGCTGTAAGCGTCATTCTATCTTCTTCCCGCATGTAATGAGCGATAAAGATAGAATAATGCTTACAGCGCGTAAGTGCCAAAAGCGAACGCAGCCGAAATAACCGTGTCAGCGTAGCTGTTTGGTTAACACTAGGTCAGGGTCACGCTAGGCTTCGCTTGACACCTCGGAAAATTAGTTGCGTTTTATCGCGTTATTTTGCAGTT
>NW_022639507.1:516714-517019 GCF_010583005.1 Odontomachus brunneus | reverse complement strand
ATATATATATATATATATATATATATATATATATATATATATATATATAAATAACGGTATTATAGTTAAATACCTATCAAAAATATGGAAGATGCGGAAAAATATTTCAAACAAAAGTTGTATGGTTCGGAGGGGGACATAAGATGGTGCAATTGGCTTGACCCTGGATGGTCGTTTGAAAGTCACGTAAAGGTCACCTTCAATTTCTTAAATGGAAACCTCCATTTTTCATTGCATATTCTTATAGCTTACCTCGAGAGTTTTCCAAAACACTATAATAAAATATTTTTTCATTAAGTATCTTT
>NW_022639507.1:515421-515900 GCF_010583005.1 Odontomachus brunneus | reverse complement strand
TTAGAACAAAAGGAAAGTGTACGGAGTATTTTAGAGGTGTACTTAATCGATCGCAAATGTTGTTTTGTGGATATATCTGTTTATCTCGACGTATTTTGCAGGAATTTTTAGCGTGCGTTTTCTCGCTTCTGACGTCATTAAAAAGAGATGGATGATGCGACTCCCCAGGAGCCTTAAAGTTATTTAATAAAAGGTTTAATTTAAGATTATTAAGGATATTAAGGTTATTTAAGAGGCCCTGCCATCTCGCCGCAGAAAGTTTGAATTGACGGTGGCGCCTAGCAATATCGAGAACATGAAAACTGCATTCACTTTGGGCGCTTGTGCGCTGTAAGCGTCATTCTATCTTCTTCCCGCATGTAATGAGCGATAAAGATAGAATAATGCTTACAGCGCGTAAGTGCCAAAAGCGAACGCAGCCGAAATAACCGTGTCAGCGTAGCTGTTTGGTTAACACTAGGTCAGGGTCACGCTAGGCT
>NW_022639507.1:514528-515411 GCF_010583005.1 Odontomachus brunneus | reverse complement strand
ATGGAAGATGCGGAAAAATATTTCAAACAAAAGTTGTATGGTTCGGAGGGGGACATAAGATGGTGCAATTGGCTTGACCCTGGATGGTCGTTTGAAAGTCACGTAAAGGTCACCTTCAATTTCTTAAATGGAAACCTCCATTTTTCATTGCATATTCTTATAGCTTACCTCGAGAGTTTTCCAAAACACTATAATAAAATATTTTTTCATTAAGTATCTTTCGAGTTAGGCTTCAAAGTTACAATATTGTTGCCATTAGCATTAGTATTCAAGGTGTTCGACCGACGGCTGAAACCTTTTGAATGTTGTTTAGGGCCATGACCTTGACAACATTTGTCAAGGTCAAGGCGATTGGAGGCTGTTCCTAATATTTTCATTTCTTCAAATTTTACAGTGAAAACAAAAATAATAATTTAAAATCATGGGGTAACATGTGGAGTCCGATTGACTCTAAAGGATCATATGAAGATCACAATGCTATGATTATTAAAGAAATTGATTAATGGGACTTCACATATGTGTTTCTTTGTGGCCCCGACGAAGTATTGTGACTTTCATATGATCCTTTAGAGTCAATTGGACTCCACATGTTACCCTATAATTTTAACATGATTTTCGAACACTTTGGGTACCAATGCTAGTGGCAACAATATTGTAACTTTAAAGCCTTTTAACTCGAAAGATAATGAAAAAATATTTTATTATAGTGTTTTGGAAAACTCTCGAGGTAAGCTACAAGAATATGCAACAAAAAATAGAGGTTTTCATTTAAGAAATTGAAGGTCACCTTCACGTGACTTTCAAACAACTATCCAGGGTCAAGCCAATTGCACCATCTTATGTCCCCCTCCGAACCATACAACTTTTGTTTGAAATATTTTTC
>NW_022639507.1:513158-514207 GCF_010583005.1 Odontomachus brunneus | reverse complement strand
GCATCATCCATCTCTTTTTAATGACGTCAGAAGCGAGAAAACGCATGCTAAAAATTCCTGCAAAATACGTCGAGATAAACAGATATATCCACAAAACGACATTTGCGATCGATTAAGTACACCTCTAAAATACTCCGTACACTTTCCTTTTGTTCTAACAATCAACAGATAATTATAAAATAAATGTGACGTGCAATCGTCTTTTCTAACTTAATTTCCTCATTATCTTGTCATATTAATTTTCCGATTATTTATTGATTTTTAGAACAAAAGGAAAGTGTACGGAGTATTTTAGAGGTGTACTTAATCGATCGCAAATGTTGTTTTGTGGATATATCTGTTTATCTCGACGTATTTTGCAGGAATTTTTAGCGTGCGTTTTCTCGCTTCTGACGTCATTAAAAAGAGATGGATGATGCGACTCCCCAGGAGCCTTAAAGTTATTTAATAAAAGGTTTAATTTAAGATTATTAAGGATATTAAGGTTATTTAAGAGGCCCTGCCATCTCGCCGCAGAAAGTTTGAATTGACGGTGGCGCCTAGCAATATCGAGAACATGAAAACTGCATTCACTTTGGGCGCTTGTGCGCTGTAAGCGTCATTCTATCTTCTTCCCGCATGTAATGAGCGATAAAGATAGAATAATGCTTACAGCGCGTAAGTGCCAAAAGCGAACGCAGCCGAAATAACCGTGTCAGCGTAGCTGTTTGGTTAACACTAGGTCAGGGTCACGCTAGGCTTCGCTTGACACCTCGGAAAATTAGTTGCGTTTTATCGCGTTATTTTGCAGTTTCTCCGTGAAGTGTGTATATTATCGTAATCCTCGCAGCCATAAAATGTACAGCAAACTCAGTGATACTGGTGATACATTGTGAAAATCGAGAAATTAAATGTGTTCATATAGGCTGGTATCTCAGCTGTCAAACCTCCGTGACAGCCGAAAAATGTAGCATTGGTTGCGTTTAGCGGAAAAAATTGCTTTGTAACTGTTGTAAAATTCGTGAATCTGATTGGTACATGCTCTTGGATTCAACCAAAATTAAGAGCAT
>NW_022639507.1:513022-513148 GCF_010583005.1 Odontomachus brunneus | reverse complement strand
TTTAAAGCCTTTTAACTCGAAAGATAATGAAAAAATATTTTATTATAGTGTTTTGGAAAACTCTCGAGGTAAGCTACAAGAATATGCAACAAAAAATAGAGGTTTTCATTTAAGAAATTGAAGGTC
>NW_022639507.1:512696-513012 GCF_010583005.1 Odontomachus brunneus | reverse complement strand
GCAGTTTCTCCGTGAAGTGTGTATATTATCGTAATCCTCGCAGCCATAAAATGTACAGCAAACTCAGTGATACTGGTGATACATTGTGAAAATCGAGAAATTAAATGTGTTCATATAGGCTGGTATCTCAGCTGTCAAACCTCCGTGACAGCCGAAAAATGTAGCATTGGTTGCGTTTAGCGGAAAAAATTGCTTTGTAACTGTTGTAAAATTCGTGAATCTGATTGGTACATGCTCTTGGATTCAACCAAAATTAAGAGCATACTCCAATCACGAAGTGTATCACTGAGTTTGCTGTACATTTTACGGCTGTGAG
>NW_022639507.1:500943-512621 GCF_010583005.1 Odontomachus brunneus | reverse complement strand
GGCTGGTATCTCAGCTGTCAAACCTCCGTGACAGCCGAAAAATGTAGCATTGGTTGCGTTTAGCGGAAAAAATTGCTTTGTAACTGTTGTAAAATTCGTGAATCTGATTGGTACATGCTCTTGGATTCAACCAAAATTAAGAGCATACTCCAATCACGAAGTGTATCACTGAGTTTGCTGTACATTTTACGGCTGTGAGGATCACGATAATATACACACTTTATTGTCCATAATCTTGCTTTAATCTTTAAGCCGTAATAAATTGACTAACCACAGTCGATTATTTTAAAAATAATCAACTGTGGTTCGTCAATTTCTTGAGGCTTAGGAATTAAAGCAAGGTTGTGGACAAGGGGTCACGGAGAAATTGCAAAATAACGCGATAAAATGCAACTAATTTTCCAAGATGTCAAGCGAGGCCTAGTGTAAGTCTGGGCGAGTGTCAGCCAATCAACTACACTGACACGGTTATTTCGTGTTTTCGACACTGCTAGGCGCCATCGTCAACTCTGACTTTTTACGCGGAGATAGCAGAGCTTTAAAATTTATCATATGATGTTATATGTATTTGTTTTGCATTGTTTACGTAAATTAATTCACAACTGAACATATATGCATTTATGACACATTATTATATTTATCACAAATTCTAGAAAAAGTTCATATATGTCTAAATTCTAAAATTTTTAATTTTAGATTTCTTCCTTAACTCCGAAATTCTAATATTTTAGGTTTATTGAAAATTCTAGAATTTGTAACTTATAGTCTGGAATTCTGAATTATGAAATGTTAAATTCTACATATTAAGGATAATTTTGCCTTGATATAATAATTTTTGTTTATTGCAGGTCGATAGACAAGCCATTCATCGAGGAAGAAGATTACGAACGCGTGATGAAGGAATGGGCGTGAGGAAGTTGCAGAGAATGTGATAGAGCATGCTTATTTTTTTTACGAGATTTATCTTTCAGAACTGATCCAAGGCTTAGTATGCTTTCCAAAAAGTTTTATTATAACTTTTGTAAATATTGAAGAAAAATCGTGTATGAAAAAATATTGTATTTGAAATCTTAAAACAAATTTAGCTAGACGATTATTGTGTAATTTCTAGTAATTATAGATATTTAGATTTTAGTATTCTAGTATTTCGGCTCGCTTATTTTATAAATGTTCAATTGTCGAAATAAACTGATTCCATCATTTGTTTATTTCAATTAATTGTTTATAGCTAAAATTGAATAATTTACTTTATTTACATGCTGGAGAAATAAATGTATACAATTTGAGTATCGAGAGAGAGCTTAATTAAAAAAGTATTATACTTAATAACATTGAAACTTATGACATTGATTTTTTAATCTTCCCCAGAATTTATGTATGTTTATATAATAATTTAATCTCCCAACATAATTATTTGTTATTCCTGTAATTTTTCGGTCTTTGCGCGATTAATGTGATCGTTATTTTGCGACTTAAGTAAAATTAAGAGCATACTCCAATCAGATTCACGAATTTTACAACAGTTGCAAAGCAGCTTTTTCTGCTGAACGCAGCCATTATTTCAGGAATTATTTATTATAGCAGAGATAGCAGAGCCTTAATAGAAAATTACGATTTAACATGCATATCAAATGTTCAGTGATAATAATATTAATACTGATTTCTTCTGACAGCACGTTTGCGTTCTGTTCTTCAGTAATATCCAATGTTTTACTCCAACGAATGCAGATTTTTTATTTAATAAAGACTAATTTAAAATCTTATTAGTCTTATTGTATATTGATTTATTTTACGTGAAAATATGAAGCACGAACTGGTTTCGACGAAATCTTTAGAATCAGTCTTGAGCTGTTAAGAAACTTCCATCTCTGCCTTTTTATCTCTCTTACTGACAGACTTATTACCGTGGATATAGTAACGCAAGGGTTTACTGGCCCATTCCGGACCGCTGCTGTCAATTCCAATCCTAGCGGAACTGATAATCCTGAAGTCCGACAACACGCCGTCATCCTCAATCCACAGAGACTTCCAGGTACAAACAGAGTACTTGTTATGTTGCCTGTCAAGCTGATATGCCATGCACAGTTTCGATGGACCATTACATAGCTCGTGCGGTTTCAGACTGGCTTTCCTCGTCTCCGATAGCTTCCGTTGGTCAGCCATGTGCTCGATACCTTCCAAGGGATCCACAGCTCGCACCAGTACCGCGCATCCAACACCTAAGATCTTATCAATGTTGAAATGAGGTTCTTCTAAAATTCCCGATATGAGAAGAATCTATTCTTCTATATAGATTAAGGAAGTTATTAAAGAAACTGCAGTACTACTATTATTGTAATTGAACATTATCTAATGTGGTTTTCTTTGGTGAATTAATTTTTCTAATTTCTCTTGAACTCTTTAAGTGCCAAATTTATTTTATGTACTGTGAAATACATTAAATACATGTATAGGACTAGATATACTTGTTGGTATTTATCATAGGCTAGAAACTCTCTTGATTAAATTCTTTATATTCACTACCTAAATTTATAAAATTCAACATTCTATATAACAACATACAAAAGTGAAGGCAAAGACAGTTTCACTTTTTTAAAATTTATCTCTCAACTCGCTAAAGGCAAGCGTGGCGTTTAAAGGGAGAAAGAGAATAAGAATCATGTTATGATTACATTTTGTTCTATATACAATATAAAATTCATAGTGTGGATAGCATTGATGAAATTACAATTATTTGGTACAAATCTTAATATTAAGCAAAAATATATTTTTGTATTTAGGAAAAGTTTTGAAATTAACTCCATATTTGGATTTATAATTCGATCTAAAGAGTTTCAGGTTTGCTAAACTTAATTCGTTACAACATAAGCATATTTCTCGCGCTCGGAGTTTCTTTCACTAACACTAGCGCTGCCTAGTACATAATATCGCATCTTTCGGATGTAGATATCGTTCGACTCATGGTCTTTTAGTGGTACGGCTACTATAGTAGGAGATCTTACAAAAGGCTGACTTTCGAGCCATAAATTATTACACGCGTGAGCGAACTTTCGGTCGAAAGTATCCTGGTCGATTGCAAACGCATCGCAAATCTTGAAAGGATTATCGCAAAGCTCATATTGCTTTAGGCGCGTTACACGGTCCGCGATTTGCTTTTCTCTTCCGTTATCCTTGAGCTGCATGTTTCTTAGCAATTCCATGTACTCGAGGCCCACCAGCGGTTCGACCGCTCTGATCAATACATACGCACTCACCTCTAAACGTTATTTAGAATACTATACTATATTTTTTACTATAATATTTTAGTAGTACCAATAACATCGTATTTCGATGTGCAATTGGTCTTTTAAGATTATATATATTTTTTGTCTCTTTAGTACCGAATTCATTCATAGAAACGAAATTCTAAGATCTCTAAATAGAAATTGAGATGAGTGAAACAATTGCGTAAATACCACAATTATAATTGCTGAAAATTGATTCATTCGTATATATATACGCGCAATTCTGCAGTTCGAGCGTATTTTCAAATTACCAGAATGCGTATGCAATACTTTTCATATTTCAAATTAATATGTCAAATGATTTTATGAGCTTATAATAACGAATATCGCAGTATAATAGAATCAAGTTAAACATGAGATAATATTTATAAAGTCAAAAAGTCTATATTTTTATATATTATCTTATTGATCAAAGTTCAATTTTAGACTTTTTGATTTTATAAATATTATGTTAGGTTTAGCTTAATTTTATTATACTACATATTCACACATGTATTTTAAAAGTCCTTGACATACTAATTTGATTTAATATCAATAGAACCTTTTTTATTAGATGTTTCACATTCCTTTTTATTATTAATGGTTTAGGAGTGTAATATTTTTCTTATTTTCCTAATTATATAGTTTTAATAATTTCCAATAATTTTATAAAAAAAGATGTTTTATACATAACAGAAAAAAAAATTTTACATATTTGTACTCACCTTGACTGGAAATGTTAAAGCAATGGTACATGCCATACGTCATGTAAACGTAAATAGTCCCTGGTGGCATATACATTGGTATATTGCGTGGTGTAACTTTGTTCTGATAAGTTTGAGATGCCTTGTCGATTGCACCCAAATATCCCTCAGTCTCCACTATTCTTCCTTTAAGAATAGTTCCATTCTCAAGATATCGTACAAGTATTTTACCTGCAGAAAAAATAGAAAATTTATCTCTTAATACATTAGATATTTTAATGAATAACTAATTAATAACTTAGTATATAACTACTTTCACAGATAAAAAAATAATATATTTAAGTGTAAATTACAGAAAATATATTTTATATTGCAAACCTAATAACCGTTGCGCAAGTTCCTCACAGGGAATATCAAAAAAATCATATTGCAACCGACCAGAAGACAATTCCTTCTCCCAAGGTGTTATAGGAGGATCTTCCAATTGTTTCAATTCTTCTTTCATCATTTGCAGGTCTACAACGGCTCTTGGTTTTTTTTTACTTACTTTTGTGTTTGGTTTCAACTCTTCTTCTATAAAACTTCTTAATAAGCATATTTAGACAAACAAGAATCTTGTAATTAATTAACAGAGCTTACGACTAACTTTTGATGAGAGTTTTTGTCTTTGGTTCTTCTTGAACACTCTTAAATTTCTTAGAGGACTCAGTAATGTGAGAATTGGTCGTGCTATATACATTTTTGTTATCTTCACTTCGTAAAGATTTCAGGTTTAGTTTTGGTTTTTCATTTGACTCTACCTAATACAAAATAATGTGTTAATGTAAAAGCTGTATTGGATTTTGAGATATGACAATATGTAAATGGACTGTAACATTTGCACACATTATAAATATGTACATTTGTGCATATTTGTACATATTCTTTTAATTATTCTAACATATTAAATAAAATCAAAAGTCTAATCCTAACCTTCTCTTGGAATATAGACTTTGCATAAAATAATGTAGAATTATTATTGTTTTTAAAGAATTAATCTGTTATATATCCTCTTTTATCTATTACCAAAAATAAATAATTTTGCTAATAAGTCGGCATTTATCATAAAAGCATTAAATACGATAGAAACCTTTGAAGCCATTTGGATCTCCACCAACTTTACTACTTCATCATCAGGATTCTCCTGAATTGCATGTCGCTGCTGAACTTTCGCAGCTGCTCTCGTTCGCTTCATTGACTTATTTTCTGTCGTAACTTCAATAGTTTCACAACTTCCGACTGCACGAGTTATTTCTACGCAAAGCAAGGTATAACGCGATCGATGTCATGAAGATTAGGGTTAACATCAGTGTCAACAATGTTCGGTGTCGAAATTTGTACTTATTAAATTC
Organism: Odontomachus brunneus; assembly: GCF_010583005.1. Taxonomy (NCBI): domain Eukaryota; kingdom Metazoa; phylum Arthropoda; class Insecta; order Hymenoptera; family Formicidae; genus Odontomachus; species Odontomachus brunneus. Next base: position 507,263 of record NW_022639507.1, on the reverse strand, counting down.
TTATAGAGATTTTGCAATTGGAAATTGTATGTGCATGCCATTACGCGTAACCAGATTTTCGAATCAGATATTACATTTACAAAATATTACAATAGGATCACATAATCACACATTTCTTGTTTACACGCAAACGGGACGCGTCGACGCGTATGAAATTTGTAAACATCGAGCACTGAGATAGAACGGTACTGCGCAGGCGTAATGTATAGTCAAGTGATATTTCGCGTGCCCGTCGTCTTATATGAAGGCTGCGTTTAGGGAGACACTATTTAGCGCTATAAACGTCCTCTGTCCTTGTTCAACTTTTAGGGACAAACAAGGGCAGAGCATACTTATAGCGCTAAATAGCGTCTCCTCGAACGCAGCTGAAGTCTGTTCTTTGTAGTAGCATTACTGAACTGATATAATTTAGAGAGACAATAAATAGAGTGAGAAAAAATATATTGATTTCACACCAACTTATTGCATCAGTTCAGCAATGCAGCTACGAAGGACAGAACAATGATGGCGCAGTCGAATTTCGATGGTTCGTCGAATTTTCGCGGTAACCGCAATGGCGTGCGTTTGAATTCCGTGTGTTACATTGGGCGCGTTCAGCGGAAAAAGTGCTTAGTGAGAAATCAGCGATTATTGATTCTTACTGTTAGATCCCTAAATCTAGACCAATTACATTGACGAATTACTCAACTGTTATGCAACTGTTGATTTCGCTGAATGCACCTATTGCGTGCTGTCTCGTTCGACGCAAAGTGGTTGATTTGAAGTGACATTCGGCGGTACATTCTGAGTGTAGCTGGTAGGACTCGTGTCAGCGATATATGCGGGACGTGAGTCGATAAAAACTAACGCCAAGATCGCGCGGGCCCATCTTCGCGCAATTATTCGATAATGCGAGATCGATCATATTCGCGTGTAATTAGCGGTACCTTTTTCGCGATAGTGTGTTTTGGATATAGTAATACACGAGTATTACGTGTGTAACAAATGCCCTAAACGATAGCTTGATATGAAAACGATGTCTTGCGGTTGTGTTTCGCGTCGAACGTGGAATCTTAGGTTGCTTTTCAACAAGAGACACAAGTCAACACAAACATCATTCTATCTTTCTTCCATATTTAGTGAGTAACAAAGATAGGATGATATTTGTGTCGATTTGTGTCTTTCGTTGGAAAGCAACCTATGACTCTCCAGACAGTACGATCTTTCAAAAACATCTCTCTCTCTCTCTCTCTCGGATTTCTAAATGTCCGCATAAGTCCTTAGGATATCCCTTGAAGATCTTGTGCTGTCTGGCACTTCAATGTCTGCGTTCAGCAAAGAAAGTAAATAGAGAGAATTTTATAAAAGTAAAAATTACTATAGAATTCTGTAACCGAGGAATAGATCGACATTCTGTAGTAATGACTATTTTTTTCGTTTCATATGTATTACTTATATTTAGAAACTTAAATATATTAAAAATTATGCTATATTTCTAGCAAAATTTGCTGTGTTTCTAACAAAATTGATTACGTTCGTTAACAAGATCTTATTTCTGTACTATTAGAATATATAGTAAAATTTATACGAAAAATTTATACATAATCAAATTTATATGAAAAAAAATTATAATATTCTCTCTGTAGCTCAATAAGCATAATTATCGTTACTTCAGATTAATACATTGTCTCTCAAATCTATCGAAAACTTAAGAGAATATTCTAATCACGGACAATTATTAATCGGCTTTTTACAATAAGCTATTAGTAATAGATTAGTAGTCAGAAGTGAGTTATAAGCAAATCACTAGTATCATAAGACAATAACATGTCAGAAATCAGTAACTGCATGGATATAGTCAAACTCCATTTCCTACAGATTAAAAATTATGATTATTTTACGACTGACTAATGAGCAATATTTTTTGCCATCTTTATTGAGAGAACTAACCAAAACTGACTGAAAACTGTCTTCCCTCTGATTATCTGAAATATGACGCAACGATCTACTACAACTTATCGTAATTGCAAGTTTCTTGAGATTAATGATTTATAATTCTGACTACCAGTTTACGACCAGTGATATGAGTAATGACTAGCTTATTTTAGCTTATTGTCGTAAGCTTATAAGCATTTGCTGAACTGTTTTCTCTATTTAACGCAGCTGTTCTCTAGTGAGTATGATATATTCTCGTTTTTTTAGTATTGTTCCGGAAAAAAAATTCGTATATGAATTTTGTCCAGATATGGTCACATATAATTATATATACCCACATAGCAGGAATATCCCAAATATATCATAAGGATATCTTGAAGATATCACATATCCCAAATATATCTTTAGGATATCCTTATGATATATTTTGGATATCTCTGCTATATAGGATAATTACATATATTCATATTGAAAAGAATGTTGAAGATATAATTGAAGTAAATACTTATGTTTATAGTATCCCATGATGTTGAAGTTTAATTGAATTAAATTATTTTCTTTTCTTTTATTCAACAGTATTTGTTTTATGTATGGACATATATAATTAGATATAGTCATATGTAAAGTCACATATAGATGGACAAAATTCATATATAATTATATATAATTATATATATTTTTATATGACTATATATCAATTTCCCAGATAGCACAGATTATTAAAAAAGAATTTAGTCATATGTCACCAATTCTAAGTTCATTTTTAGATGCAAAAAGAATTCTTTTCCCTGAACTGAATTCTGAAGAATTTTTTTGCATCTGAAAATAAACTCAGAATTGGTGACATACGACTGAATTTATTTTGAATTCTGTGTTATCTAGGTTTTTTTCCTGGGATATCTGTTTTAAAGAGTAGAATGTGAAAATCGCAGTGCATGTAATAAATTTATTATTTGCTTTTTACTTTGTATATGTGGCATATTTTATGTCAGGATTGATTCGCTTTCGTTTGCTATTGTTTGATTTCGTTGAGATAAATCATACAATTGCGGGTACATGATGCCAAAACATTATCAGCAGAACGTTACGTTTCTGAGTTTACTATTCATTTAAAATTATTAAGACCAGTTAAAATAATTATTTAAGAATGGTTAATTTATCGATATATTTTCTCTTGAAACGCGCCATTTTCGTATACAAGAAATGTATTTTGTCAGGAATGTGTTTTCTCTCTTTTACTACTATAATATTTACGATGAAAATGTTAATATAATAATGTATTAATATAAATACATACCATGTGAAGGTCGAGCAAATAATCTTTGATTTGAGAAGAATAAAGAATATTTTAGAGATGTTAATAGTGATCTCATTCTGTGACGGATGATAACGTAATCGAAATAAATTAATTATGAGGTTATCGTTGTGATAACAAAATCATTTGTTTTTAGAAGCAATCGAGCGGTTGATCATTACATCAGTTATAATTATTTATAATTTTATGGGGGATTTTCAAAGTATACTTCAAGTCACACAATTAATTTTACTATTATCAATAACATATTATTATTTCATGGAGATAATCTGCGTGTGTATGTATGTGAGTGTGAGATATGTTGATGAAGGAATTACATTGATAAAAGTTGTGAAAATAATAAAGATCAGTTGAGAAATATGATTTAAATCATGAAGTAGATAGGCTGATATTATTTAATATCAATATTATTAACAGGTTTTATATAGTATATACTTGTTTAAATAATGTATCAAATATGAATAATTTAACATTAATTTAAATTAATCGTGTCGTAAGTATTATTATTGCACGCGCAGCGTGTGTGTTACAGTATATTTTAAAAATCAAATAACCATTCGATTTGTAAAATATCGTTATATACAAATATTTGTATTATCTCATAAATCTCAAATTGTGAATTGTGATTAAGATTTCGAGGGTCAGTATATCAGCTTAATAGTTTAATTCCAAGTTCCCGAGATCCTCCAATATCCAAATTCCTAACTCATTGCTTGAAACTTCGAATTTATATAGAACGTTCTAGGATTGTCATACTTTTTTTATTATAAATTCTTAGCCAAGTTCACCATCGGTTTTCTCTTAGACTCATAATCAACGCTTATAATCGACGTCAAATTTTTGACTTCTTGTAAAAGTTGATTTCGATAATCATCGATCCTCCGCGACGATCTATTGCTTGGTGGTTTGTTGAATTTCCAGTAAGCTTTTGCCCTTCGTTTCGGGAATGAAATACCACACGTAAGGCACCGCTAGTAACACGAAAAATCCGTAGCTCCAGTAGACAGTTGTTTCTCCAGCTATGTCGATGAAAGGCTGATAGGTCTTGGCAAATACGAAGGCGAACGTCGCGTTTCCCAAGGCGATGCAAAGCGACGCCACGTTCTTGAAATTCGCCGGGAACATCTCGCTTACAAGAGTGCTAGGCACCGGGACTAGACCGTAGGATACGAAGATGCTGAAGGACAGCAAAGATGTAATTGGCAACCACGTCAGTATTTCAGGATTCAAATTCAGGGAGAGGAGGTAGAAATGCAGGCCAAGAGCGACGAGTGAAACGGCAACGCCGAAGCTGGAAACTATCAGAAGATTCCTCCGCCCGAATCTGTCCACCAGGAAGGTAACGGTGGAGCCGACGACAATCGTGGAGAAACCCAACACCATCACTATGATCGACGGAGTGATGCTCACCCCGCTGTTAATCAGGATAATTTCCGCGTAGGAATTTATCGTGTTGTATGAGCTCGCATACACAAAGACGTTTAGGCCGGACATGATCAACATGCTTTTCAAGTTCGCTGGAACAGAAAGAGAGAAAAGATTGATTGATTTTAATTCATAATTAATTTCAATTAATTCTTCAATAAGTTATGTTTTCTCTCTAAAGAACTCTCGAAAGAATATATACTTGGCAGAGTTCTAAATATCAATCTTTCAGAAATAATATTTTTCAAAAGTATCATCTTTCAAAAATACTCCCTCTAAATTGTAGACCGAAATTCGCAAAAATAGCGGAGTTAATAACATTTTGAGTAAAACCGGCCGCGATTTGTTGGCGCATGATGCGGTTAGTCGGCACCTAGATAGCATAGAAAATTAAAAAAAAATTCAGTAGTATGTCACCAATTCTGAGTTTATTTTTAGATACAAAAAGAATTCTTTTCACTGAACTGAGCTCTGAAGAATTCTTTTTGCATCTGAAAATAAGAATTGGAGATATACAACTGAATTCTTTTTTAATTTTCTTTTGAGTTCTCTGTGCTATCTGGGCACTTACACAGCTTCTTTTGTTTCGTCTGTATCAAATTCTTTTTCGCAAGCTTTTTTCATGTTTTGTTTTAAATATTAATAAGTCGTTTTTGTATATTAATATAATACCAAATTAATATTTGCAAGAGCAAAGAGTTTAATTAAATCGTCCTTGGAGTATCAAGTCGAAAGATCGATAAAGAAAATAGCGCGTTCAATGTGGATAAAAAGAAATGATTAAGAGAAGAACAAGCATATAGACAATTCAGAAAAGATAAGTTTATAAAGAGAAAGCATTCAGTCAGCAAATATGAAGCAGTGTAAGATGAATACGAGAATAGGAGCAAATGAATATTTCTACATAAAATCAATATACGAAGATTTAAGCAAGTAAATGTAATAAAAATATAATATTAAAAGATATAAAGGTTTAATAAAGTATATTTTATTGGAACGTTGTCTTAGTGAAGATTCCCAAGTAGAAATCGTATACGTTTCGCCAGTATGGAAAAATGGCCCGATACTGGGTCGATACCGAAAAGCGGATGTCCGGTTTTGGTACTGGTTCAGTACTGGGCCTAACATAAAAAAACTGTATTATTGGTAAACAGAAATTTCTCGATCATCGTACGCGGCGAATCAACCTTCCACACTTAGGCCGATCCTTGAGTCCCAATCTTATATATATATATATATATATATTCCCAAACCCCTCCTATTAAACCGATGACTCAAATTGATTCATTTTTATATTATTGGTACTGGCTCCGTACTAAGGTTAGGTATTGAATAGTCGTACTCAGGGTTGGGAAAGTTACTTTTTAAAAGTAACTAGTTACAGTTACAGTTTCCCTTGCTGGAAATGTAACTAGTTACAGTTATATGTTACTAGTTATAAAAAGTAACTCGTTACAGTTACAGTTACTAAAAAAGTAACGAATCGTTACTTTTAAGTTACTTTCTTGAAATAATTGTAAATTATTATTGTAAATACAAAAATCTTACATATTAAGCTTTACTAAAATGTAAGAATTGAATTTTATAAATAATATCTATCACATTAATTAGTTTATCCACTTAACAAATTTCAAATCTGTACATAACATAATAAAAATTTAATAAT
>NW_022639507.1:498246-500933 GCF_010583005.1 Odontomachus brunneus | reverse complement strand
TATATATATATATATATATATATATATATATATATATATATATATATATATATATATATATATTCCCAAACCCCTCCTATTAAACCGATGACTCAAATTGATTCATTTTTATATTATTGGTACTGGCTCCGTACTAAGGTTAGGTATTGAATAGTCGTACTCAGGGTTGGGAAAGTTACTTTTTAAAAGTAACTAGTTACAGTTACAGTTTCCCTTGCTGGAAATGTAACTAGTTACAGTTATATGTTACTAGTTATAAAAAGTAACTCGTTACAGTTACAGTTACTAAAAAAGTAACGAATCGTTACTTTTAAGTTACTTTCTTGAAATAATTGTAAATTATTATTGTAAATACAAAAATCTTACATATTAAGCTTTACTAAAATGTAAGAATTGAATTTTATAAATAATATCTATCACATTAATTAGTTTATCCACTTAACAAATTTCAAATCTGTACATAACATAATAAAAATTTAATAATAATTTTGTAGAGGTAAAAGAATTTAATCACATGCTCCATAAATATGTTGATAAATTTATTAATATACGATTACTATATAATTTTAATTTTATTTTACGTTTTCCATTTAACTATTAAAATAACTATTAAAGTAACTTAAAAAGTTACAAGTTACTAAAAATAAGTAACTAAGTTAAGTTACAGTTACAGGTGGGGAAAAAGTAACTAAATTAAGTTACAGTTATCGAAAAAATGTAACTGTAACTGTAACTTTGTTACAAGTAACGAGTTACTTTCCAACCTTGGTCGTACCGTACGTGTACGGACGTTACCGAAAAGTGTTTGTCGTTTTCAGTACTGGCCCAGTATTAAAAAAGCTGTATTATTAGTACTGGCTCTATTCGTAGAATCAGTACTGAATACCCAAGTAAGAATCGTATACAATTTGCCAATAGAGAATATTCGGTCAATATTGTGCTAGTACCGAAAAACGGACGATACCAATGTTCTTTATGGGAAAATGGAAGAGATCACTAAAGGGTAACCTGGATAGCTCAGTGGTAAGAACGCTTGTCTGACAAGCGGAAGACTCGAGTTTGATTCCAGCCGTCGCACAGTGTGCCAAAAAACACATTTGGTGGACAAAATTCTTCCTACATCACAAATCTGTATCGATTTTGATGACTTTTTTTAAAATACTCGTGAATAGTTCTACTATAATATCTCACTGCCAAAAATTTGAAAAAAGTAAACATAATCTCAAAAAATAACCCCAAACTTCATTACTTGTTATCCCTAATCACTTCAAACTCAGGGTTGGGTAAGTTAACTTTTTTTTTAACTAAGTTAAATTAAAGTTAATGGCTTTGAAAATTTAACTTAGTTAAGTTAAAGTTAACTCATAATGAAATTAATTGGTATTAAAGGTTAAGTTAATAAAAAAAAGTAATTAAAAAGCTAAAAGTTAAATTTGTTTAATTTCGTGACTTCAGGGTTTCAGTTTTACAAATAACGGAAAAAACAAATATACATCTTTGGAAACATATTTTATTTACAGATACTTATTAAATTTAAGTAATAAAGTTTTTTCGAAATTTTTATCGGATATTTTTTCTCGAAGATTGTCGAAAATAAGTCCTCTTGCACTAAACAGCTTTTCGACGTCTCACGACACTTTTATGGTATGGTTAACTTCAAGATAATTGAATTAAAAGTTAATAGTTACCGATAAAATATAACTAAGTTAAGTTAAAAGTTAAGAGTGTAAAAATATAACTAAGTTAAGTTAAAGCTATTTAACTTTTTAACTTTTTAATTTAACTTTTAACTTTCTAACTAGTTACTACCCAGGGTTGGGAAGTAACGTGTTACTTGTAACGACGTTACTATTTCGTTATTTTTTTTTAATAACGATTTGGATACTTTGTATCAGTAACGAAAAAGTAACGGCGTTACATTTTCTTTAGTAACGAGTAACGAAATTCATCGTTACTTGTATCGTTACTTTTTTACTATAGGCTTCTGTACACAGAACGCGGTAACGCTTGTCACGCGACGAAAGTTTGCACACGATAAACAATTAATGTGCTGCTTTCCGCAAAGCTCATTCTACAATAAGCAATAAATCTTAAGTCATAATAAAATTGACCAATTATAGTCGACTATTAGAAGAATAATCCACTGTAATTGGTCAATTTTATTGCGACTTAAAACTTATTGCTTATTGTAGAAAGCCTCTAAAGAGTGATCTACAATGAGAACCTAAGCCATAAAATTTAAGCTTTAAGCTCTAAGCCGTAAGAAATTATTTTTCTTATAATTGACTGTGAGTGGTCAACTTCTTACGACTTAAAGCTTAAATTTTATGGCTTAAGTTCTCATTGTAGACCATGCTTAAAGGGCACCGCACACGAATTGACATAACAGCAACGTAAGACGTATCGTAAGAATTGACCAATCACTTTGAGTCAAACCGTAAGGTTTGCCATTTTTGTGAATATTCAATTGTAATTAATCCATTTTTACAGTACGTCTTACGTTACTGTTATGTCAATTCGTGTGCGGCGCCCCTAAAGCCCATTCTACATTAGTCGCAATCGCAAGATCGCAAAGAAATTGACCAATCGTAATTGATTATTTTTCGATCGCAAGAAGAACAATCGACTATGATTAGTCAATTTCTTTACGACTTTGCTATTTGCGACTAATGTAGAATGGGCTTTAG